>NC_138771.1:31937433-31972433 GCF_965119305.1 Pelophylax lessonae | reverse complement strand
ATTCCTGGCCGCAGGGGGAAAGGGAAGGTCACCTAACAACAAATTCCAATTGAAATGCAAAGTTTTCCACAGCCAGTGATGATTCGGGGAGCCATGTCATTTGCTGGTGTTGGTCCACTGTGTTTTATCAAGTCCAAAGTCAGGTCAGCCCTCTACCAGGAAATTCTTGAGCACTTCATGCTTCCCTCTGCTGACCAGCTTTATGGAGATGCTGATTTTATTTTCCAGCAGGACTTGGTTTAATGGTCATGGTATCACTGTGCTTGATTGGCCAGCAAACTTGCCTCACCTAAGCTACGATAAACAAAAAAATACCTAAAGAGGTATTGTCAAGAGGAAGATGAGAGACACCAGACCCAACAATGCAATATATACAGGAACATCCCATAAAACTTGAATATCATCAAAAAGTTATTTTATTTCAGTAATTATATTCATATAGATGCGTTACACACAAAGTGATATATTTCAAGCATTTCTTTCTTTTAATTTTGATGATTATGGATTACAGCTAGTGGCAGTGCAAAATTCGGTATCTCAGAAATTTAGAATATTACATATGACCAATAAAAAGAAAGGATTTTTAATATGGAAATGTTGGCCTACTGAAAAGTATGTCTATATACAGTATATTATGCACTCAATACTTGGTGGGGGCTCCTTGTGCATGAATCACTACATTATTGTGGCATTGCATGGAGGTTATCAGTCTGTGGCACTGCTGAGGTGTCACGGAAGCCCAGGTTGCTATGATAGCGGCCTTCAGCTCATCTGCATTGTTGAGTCTGGTGTCTCTCATCTTCCTCTTGGAAATTCCCCCACAGATTCTCTATGGGGTTTAGGTCAGACGAGTTTGGTAGCCAATCAAACACAGTGACACCATGATAACTAAACCAGGTATTGGTACTTTTGGCAGTGTGGGCGGTGCCAAGTCCTGCTGGAAAATGAAATCAGCATCTCCATAAAGCTGGTCAGCAGAGGGAACATGACGTGCTTTAGAATTTTGTGGTAGAGGGCTGCGCTGACTTTGGACTTGATAAAACACAGTGGACCAAAACCAGCAGATGACATGGCTCCCCAAATCATCATGAACTGTGGAAACCTTTGCATTTCATTTGGAAATCAAGGTCCCAGAGTCTGGAGGAAGAGTGGAGAGGCACAGAATCCAAGTTGCATGAGGTCCAGTGTGAACTTTCCACAGTCTCCCCCTCCCATCACCTCTGCCACTGATCCCAACCCCCTCGCCACCACTGCCACTCATCTTATCCCATCCCATCACCACTGATTCCATTCCACCCTCCCCCAACACCACTGCCAACCATCCTATCCCTGCTGCCACTCATCCCATCCTATCCCTGCTGCCACTCATCCCATTCCTCCATGCTGCCACTTATCCCATCCATCCATGCTGCTACTCATCCCATCCCATGCCAGTTGCCACTCATCCCATCCCATCCCATCCCTGCAGCCACTCATTCCATCCCATCCCATTCAATTTGTTACTCATCCCATCCCTGCTGCCACTCATCCCATCCCATCCCTGCTGCCACTCATTCCATCCCATCCAATCCCTGCTGTCACTCATCCCATCCCATCCCTGCTGCCACTCATCCCATTCCATCCCTGCTGCCACTCATCCCATCCCATCCCACCACTGCTGCCTCTCATCCTATTCTATTCCATCCCACCCCACCACTAATGACACTCACCCCATCCCATCACAGACCTGCGGCGTCGCTGGTGGGGGGGGGGATTGGGGGGCCATGACACTGTTCTCATCCCCATACCCACCGCCCCTCCCATCACCTCTGCCTGTGATCCCACCCTCCTCACCACCATCACTGCCAATAATCCTATCCCATCCCATCACCATTGATTCCAATTAAAATGAGGTTTCGCCTACGGTGTCAAAAATCCATGCACCAGCACTGATAACAACTCAGCATTACCGCAGGTGTATTGCCTCCATACCACGCCGCATTGATGCAGTAACTCATGCAAAAGGAGCCCCGACCAAGTATTGAATGTATACTATACTGTACATGGACATACTTATCAGTAAGACAACATTTCTGTATTAAAAACCTTTTTTTTTTATTGGTCTTATTATGTAATATTCTAATTTTCTGAGATACTGACATTTGGGTTTTCACCAGCTGTAAGCCATAATTATCAAAATGTAAAAAAAATAATTATTGAGATATATCACTGTGTGTGAAATGCATCTATGTAAAATATATGAGGTTCACTCTTTGGCTCCTTTCACACGGTCCGCCTCCGCAGGCGGATCCGTGTTGCTCAGCGGGGATCGATCCGCGATCCCCGCTGAGCCGGGCGGATGACAGCTCCGTCTCCGCTTGCAGAGCGGAGAGGGAGGTGTCTCAGCACCCGCTGCCCTCTATGGGGGATCGGAGGAGAGCGGACCGCTTGTCCGCTCTCATCAGATCCGCTCCGCTCCGATTACTGAACGGATGGAAAAATAGGGTTTCCATCCGTCCAGATTTCAGCACAGGATCGGATGCGGATGGCAGCGGGTGTCAGCGGAGGTGACCTTCGCTGACACCCGCTGCCCCATAGAGCTGCATGGAGGATCCGATCAGATCCGCCTAAAAAACTGACAGGCGGATCTGATCGGACCGCCCGTGTGAAAGAGCCCATTGAATTGAATTTCTGAAATAAATTAACTTTTTGAGGATATTCTAATTTTATGAGATGCACCTGTATGTATATATATATATATATATATATAATATAACAATCATGCTAGACAGATACTATAGTCTTTGGCTGCTATTTTTTTTCTAAAGTATCATTCACAACTAGCAAACCCTTTGTATATGTATACTTATAAAAAAAAGTAATTTCAACGTATAAATAGCAAAGTGTCATGTGACTGGATATTCATTGCTAACATTAAAGCTGGAACACATCAGTAATATTACATATATCTAAATCGTGTCAGCGCATAGCATGGAAGGAGTCAATAAGAAACAAAGATTGCCATGTACCTGTTCACTAACTGATATAGATGTTAAAGTCATGAAGGATAAAACAAGAATGGAATATATTTATAGCATTACTGTTGGCTATATTTAACTTGTATAGAGATCACATACAATGCAATGTATTTACTATTATTTGATCTGTTCGTGAATATAAGCTGAGAAAACCTTTGTATATTCCATGAAAATAAAGTTAGATGTACAGTAACTCAAAATGATAAGTAGTTCTATTATACAATAACAATTATAATATAATAACCAAATGGTGATATTATTAATGCTAACACTCTACCATTTTCTCTACTTTTGCTTTTTTAGTTAATTACCTTATATTTTATTTTTAGTATATTTTTGGTGATGATCTATGTCTTGAGTAAAACACGTTAAAGTGTTACTAAACCCAGAAGCCTGCAGTCACTATATCTGGTCTCCCCAGCAGCCTGCAGTCACTATATCTGATCTCCCCAGAAGCCTGCAGTCACTATATCTGCTCTTCCTAGGAGCCTGCAGTCACTATATCTGGTCTCCCCAGGAGCCTGCAGTCACTATATCTGGTCTCCCCAGGAGCCTGCAGTCACTGCATCTGATCTACCCAGGAGCCTGCAGTCACTATATCTGATATCCCCAGGAGCCTGCAGTCACAATATCTGGTCTCCCCAGGATCCTGCAGTCATT
The DNA here is from genome assembly GCF_965119305.1 of Pelophylax lessonae. Classification (NCBI taxonomy): domain Eukaryota; kingdom Metazoa; phylum Chordata; class Amphibia; order Anura; family Ranidae; genus Pelophylax; species Pelophylax lessonae. The sequence goes on along the minus strand of NC_138771.1, from coordinate 31,968,756 downwards.
ATATCTGATCTCCCCAGGAGCCTGTATTCACTATATCTGATCTCCCCAGGAGCCTGCAGTCACTATATCTGATCTCCCCAGGAGCCTGCAGTCACTATATCTGATCTCCCCAGGAGCCTGCAGTCACTATATCTGGTCTCCCCAGGAGCCTGCAGTCACTATATCTGCTCTCCCACAGTACACAGAACATGGAAATGCAATTATTTTAGTAAATATAAACTGCTAAATACTTTTTCTTATCAGCAGTATATAGCAGTCGTGTGACTTCCATCAGTTCCTGGTAAAGCTTGTAGGAGGAGTTTTTCATACTGCACTGAGCTGTCTTATCAGGATCCAGGATCCCTGACCCTCTGTCTGGACAACGCTGATTGGCCTTGTGCTGATCACATGCACCCTCCCAAGAAAAAAAAATAAAAACCTCTAGCAATACACACCAAACTGAGCATGTGCAGAGTGACTCCAAAGGCTCTGTCTTAGCCGGACATGTTCTGGAGTCAGTGGAAGGAGAGGAAGATCTGTGCAAACAGGATCAAACCGCATTTTTACACAATGCAGAGGATTAACCCCTTAGGTTCCACAGTGAGTATAACAAGCATACTTTACTGCATATCCAGATTAATTTCACTGTTGTGAGTTTAGTCTTGCTTCTAACAAAATAGCCTAAAAATGTAGCTCTTGAGATCCAAAAATGGAAGAAATGTAAAAAAAAATCAAGTAAATATAATATATCTTCCCATCTATTTAGTAAAGATTGCAGCATAAGGATTAAAAATAGTTAAAATGGTTCTAAAGGCAGAAAGTTTTTTTTTTTTTTTTTTTATCTTTAACGCATTCTATGCATTAAGATAAAAACCTTTCTGTATGCAGCAGTCCCCATCAGCCCCCCTAATACTTACCTGAGCCCCGTCTCACAAAGCCACTAAAGTATTTGTTTTGTGTAGAGTTAAATATATCTGGTTTATCCTGCATTCAGCTGTCCCTCCCATCTTCTCTGTGTCCCCACTGCAGGCTGAGATTGTGTAGACCAGCTGGTGTCCTCTACGGAGCATGCTCCCTTTCCTTTCTAAGCTCTTCATTTCCTCCTTTTTTTTATCTGTGTATGTCACGTGACTATAGAGTCACACATGTGAGTGTATACACAGTGGTAAATGACACTCCTCCCTCCTCCTCTATGTCCTCCTATTGCTAAACACTGGGTTATAATATGCTAATTTATTGCATTCACTAAGAACCCCCCCCCCCCCCCCAAAAAAAAAAAAGCTTTCTTTTAATATAAATCAGTATTAAAAAAATGTATGGGGCTTTTTTTTAAATTCATACTTACCTAGGTGGATGCAGCATCTGTCTCCTGGCACCTCTAACACTAAGAACCGAGCGATCAAACACCGCCAATTGCTCAGTTCTCACAGCTTCCCGAGCAGAGAGCTTTTGACTGTCAGTCACCGACTCTCTGCTCTGCCCCCTCCTCGCTCATTGGAGCGCTGGGCTGTGGAGGTGGGGGGTGGGGGAAATTGGCCGGCTCAGGGGTGGATCCCGACTCCATGGTTGCAATGACGCCCAAGCCTGGACTGCCTCTGTAACGTCAGCAGAGAGCGAACTCCAAACTGCTTTCTGCTCAATATGGATCAGAGAAGTGCAAAATGAACTGCATTCCTGTGATCCATAGGAGAGGTAAAGCCAAACGAGCTTTGGCTGTACTTCTCCTTTAACTATAAAACGAATGTAATTGCTAATACCGTATATACTCGAGTATAAGCCGAGTTTTTCAGCATGTTTTTTCATGCTGGAGATGCACCCCTCGGCTTATACTCGAGTCACTGGCTAGAGTGTCTTTTTAAAAATGGCACCGCTCGACGCCGACGTGTCACTGCGCATGTGCCGCATACCCGGAAATAGCTGAACATGTTCAGCCTTTCCCGAGCATCGGTGGAGCATTTGCGGTGACGTATTGGCGGCGCTGGGTGGCGCGATTTATAAATGGAAGATGCATCACCGACAGGTAAGTGAGACTCCTCCTCCGCCCCTGCATTTCCTCATGCAGTGCTGCGGGCATGGTACAGGACATTCTCCTGTGCCATGCCTGTACATACTGTGCCATGCCTGTACTTACTGTGCCATGCCTATACCTACTGTGCCATGCCTGTACATACTGTGCCATGCATTTACATACTGTGCCATGCCTGTACTTACTGTGCCATGCCTATACCATCACCTGTGCTATGCCTATACCATCACCTGTGCCATGCCTATACCATCTCCCGTACCATGACCTGTGCTATGCCTGTACCATGACCTGTGCCATGCCTGTACCATGACCTGTGACATGCCTGTAGCATGACCTGTGCCATGCCTGTACCATTACCTGTGCCCTGACCTGTGCCATTCCCTTACCATGACCTGTGCAATGCCTGTACTATGACCTGCGCCATCTCCGGTACCATGCCCGCAGCCCCTGTTTTGTGTCTCGTGGTCGTCCAGTTGGGTCCAGTAGCTGCTGCATTTCCCACCCTAGGCTTATACTTGAGTCAATAAGTTTTCCCACTTTTTTGTGGTAAAATTAGGGGTCTCGGCTTATATTCGGGTCGGCTTATACTCGAGTATATACGGTACCTGTAAAAAATAAAGCTTGGATGCAGATGCCATCTGAACAAATTGAAAGGTAGTGCCAATCATCTTTGACTCCTCTTACAACATATTAATGCACAAAAATACACATTTGATGTTCTAAAAGGTTTATAGGGGACTATTAAACCGTTATTTGATATTTATAGTCTATTTTGAATTGCTCTTCTGAAACTGTATTTTTAGTCATGTGACTGGCACAGCACCAATCAGGACTGGCCAGACACAGACTCACACTGTAGAGAGCATACATCACCAGAGTAATTAAAGCTCCTCCCACGGTTTTTTAACACTTCTCTGTTTAGTATCACTTTTAGGGCACTGATGAAACATTTTGTAACACTTGATTTCACTGGATAGACTTTACCATCATGATGGGATATAAATGCTACTAGAGCTCATAAAAAATATCCAAACTTACCACTACACATCTCCCATCCTGACCCTACTCTTCCCTTATCCTGCATCCCTCCCATCCCTATTTTTTTCCTTCTAGTCCTTTTCCATCCTCCCCTCCACAGTCCCCCTTTTTTCCTCCATACCTATACCTCCTCTCTAATCAACTATGTCACAATTTCTACTTTCCCTATATGAGTAGCTATGTTCTCCTGCAATTCTTACCTTCCCTACACCTGGGGTTTAGGTGCCCAATCTGGGAGAGACCATACACACATTCAGGAATGCCTGAATCCCACAGAATGCCTGCTGTGAACAAGAGGAGTCCCTGCACTGAAACAACTCAATCAGGAACCTCTCCCTGTGCTGATTACTCTCCCTGACAAATGGGGTCTCTGTCCCTCACCAACCACATGCTCCAGGTGCACCCAGACACCATATTTTATAGAGTCCCACACCCAGATGACAGCCAAAGGTTGCAGAACTTTCAGCGTTCAATCAAGCTACTGGGACCTCTGTTAGGACTACGGAATATCTCGAGGAACAATATTCTTCAGCAAGCTCTGCTCCATTTGTATAGTGGCCCAGTGCCATCTAAGGGATTCTTTCTTTCTTTCTTTCTTTCTTTCTTTCTTTCTTTCTTTCTTTCTTTCTTTCTTTCTTTCTTTCTTTCTTTCTTTCTTTCTTTCTTTCTTTCTTTCTTTCTTTCTTTCTTTCTTTCTTTCTTTCTTTCTTTCGTTCTTTCGTTCTTTCTTTCTTTCTTTCTTTCTTTCTTTCTTTCTTTCTTTCTTTCGTTCTTTCTTTCTTTCGTTCTTTCTTTTTTTCATACCTGGTGGCAGTGCCTGATATCACGAGGAAGGCCTTTCTTACACCTCAGACTTGGGGCCCCACAATCTAGACAGGAGGCACAGAAGTACCGAGTGGCACGAGTGCCTGTAAGTCCTACTAGCAGCAGGGAAGGTTTCCACGCTGGACAGCTGAAGTAGTCAGAAAGTTCCAGTAAGCAAGTGAACTGGTAGGCAGCTGTTAGGCAGCAGACTGAGGCAGGCTGGCACGGGTGATAGCGGGCAGGTGAGATGGTTCCTGATTGCATATAGTAGGTCAGCCAGAACAGCAGGGTGGTAGGCGGGTACCGATAACTGTAGGCAGAGTAGCAGGGTCAGGTGGGCTGGGTCCTACACAGGCAGCATGGATTGGTACAGGGCATAGGCAGGAGCGTGGTCAGGAAACAAGCCAGGTTTGGAACCAATTGCATAAGCAGGAGCCAATAGAGCAAACAAAAGTGGAGGTCAGGGGCAAGTCAAGGTTTGTGCAGGCGGAGTTCAGAGAGTGATCAAGACAAGCCAGGTCAACAACTGGAATCAGGATACAGAATCTCTGGATACACAGGAGCCAGAAGACAAGCAGCACTGGTCTTGAGAACTGGCCCAGTTTAAATAACCGGTTTGGTGCCAACATCTGTCACAAGTGCACGGGAGCGTTATTGTGCACGGGTATGTGCACCCGCACCCGCACAAGTGTATTAGCAAGTGCTCAATTTCTCAGAGCTCTCTTACTCTTCCTTCTTTCCTTCCTTCCTTCTTTCTTTCCTTCCTTCCTTCCTTCCTTCCTTCCTTCCTTCCTTCCTTCCTTCCTTCCTTCCTTCCTTCCTTCCTTTCTTTCTTATTTTTTTCTTAGCATCCAATCAAGCTACTGGGAACTCTGTGAGGACTACGGAATCTCTCGAGGAACAATATTCTTCAGCAACTCTGCTCCATTTGCATAGTGGCCCAGTGCCATCTAAGGGATTCTTTCTTTCCTTTTCTTTCTTTCTTTCTTTCTTTCTTTCTTTCTTTCTTTCTTTCTTTCTTTCTTTCTTTCTTTCTTTCTTTCTTTCTTTCTTTCTTTCTTTCTTTCTTTCTTTCCTACCTTCCTTCCTTCCTTCCCAAAAAGGGAATATGAATTGGTCTTATATCTTGTGTTTCAAAGTTTATTATCTTTATTCTTATATCTTATATTTATATTTGTGTTTAGACTTGTAATATTATAAGAATGCTTCTATCGTATTTTTATTACACATACCCTGTGGATAGTGATCTAATGCACAGTCTTAGAGCCGGTCCACACTAGCGCGACTTGTCAGGCGACTTGTCAGCCTGACAAGTCGCGCTCCCTCGCGGTCCATTGACCGCTACAGGACCCGTTCTAATAGGAGCGACACAAGTCGCTCCGACTTAGAAAAAGGGTCCTGTACTACTTTGGGGCGACCTCAGAGCGACTTGCATAGACTTCCATTATGTGAAGTCCCTGCAAGTCGCTCCGAAGTCATGGTGCATGGTAATGCACAAGTCGCCCCCGAAGTAGTAAGGAGTCGTGTCACCATAGTGTGAACCGAGCCTTAATAATTTTCTCTTTCTTATTAAGTTTATTAAGTTTATATTTTAATGCATTTAAATAAATAATGGGAAAAAAGGAAACAAGAATACATATGGTAAAAAAAGTTTGCTCCTATACTGCTGGAAAAGAGATATGAAAAAATAAGGCATTTTTCTTTTTTTATATTTCCTCAATGATGGATAATGATACACCGAATAGAACTGAGATATGATGATATATGAAATACATACCACATCTGGATAATAAGACAGTACATTATGGGCTTACCCTTTCTATGGACAAAAAAATAACTGCAAATGATTTTATGAATCCCTCTTGTACTAGCAATGCAGAATCTTACCTGGTACCCCCATGGCCTCTGCATAATAGCACTTACAGTACCTTTATCCATAAAAGTTTGGTGCTCCATATGTCTTTATATTCTTTGATGCCCTTTTCTTTATCAATAAAACAGCATTGTCCCAGCTGTGAATAACACACCTCACCTTCTAACAAGAGTGTATGACATCATCACGTAATGTAATGGAAGAAGGAGTTACTGGAAGAGAAGCACACTTGGGCAGTGCCTGCCTAGTAACCCTTCATGTGAATGCCTAGCAGCTCAGAGTCACCTTTATGCCATTCTTCTCCTCCTCCTAATGATGTCAAATATCACATGAGTCTTCATGGGGTTTTATCTGGAGGAGGGGAGAAGGGGCGTTCTCAGCTAAACACACCCTCCTGCCTGCATGTCTGAGCTAAGGGCAAATTGATTTGAGGAAGTAAATGCTACATGTATCCTCTGCTCTTGATAAAGTGGTTGTAAAGGCAGAAGGTTTTTCATCAACCTAATGCATTCTATACATTAAGATAAAAAAACCTTCTGTGTGCAGCAGCCCCCCTCAGCTCCCCTAATACTTGCCTGAGCCCCATCTCGATTCAGTGATGTTGCACGAGAGGCTTGGCTGTCCGAGACTCTCCCTTCTGATTGGCTGGGACACAGCAGCATTGGCTCAATCAAAGTCAGTGAGCCAATGAGAAGAGAGAGGGGGAGGAGCTGAGCCACAGCTCCTTGTCTGAATGGACACACAGAGCAGCTCGGGTGCCCTCATAGCAAGCTTCTTGCTATGGAGGCACTCAGCAGGAGAGAGTGGCCAGGAGTGCCAGTGAAGGACCCAAGAAGAGGAAGATCTGGGCTGCTCTGTGCAAAACCAACTGCACAGAGCAGGTAAGTATAACATATTTGTTATTTTTAACCCAAGAAAAACGAGACTTTAGTATCACTTTAACCACTTGCCGACCGCCGCACGACTATTTACTGCGGCGGTCAGCCCCTACTGGGCAAAGCGACGTAGGGGTACGTTGCTCGCCTACGAGCCTCTAGGGGGCGAGTGCGTGCCACCGGAGGCGCGCTCCTGCCCCCGTTCATTCACTAACATCCCCACGCAAGGCTCCGATGTCCGCCGGCCACTCACGATCTCCCGCTGGAGAGGGAGAAAGGCAGGCGGCTGATGTAAATAAAGCCGCCTGTCATTCTCCCTGGTGTAACAGCAGAGACTACATAGCACATAGCAGGATCGTATGTCTCTGTGGTTACATCACAAGCCACGCCCCCCCACAGTTAGAATCACGCCCCTAGGGATACATTTAACTCACTGTTTACCAATAAAGTTAACCCCTTCCCTGCCAGTGTCATTTTTACAATGCATATTTATAGCACTGATTACTGTAGTAATGTCACTGGTACCCCCAAAAGTGTAAAAAATGTCAGTCAAGGGTCTGATCTGTCCACCGCAATGTCGCAGTCCCGCAAAAAAAATTGCAGATCGCCGCCATTACTAGTTTAAAAAAAAAAACAATAAAAATGACATAAATCTTTCCCGTAGTTAGTAAACGCAATAACTTTTGCGCAAACCAATCAAAGTACGCTTATTGCGATTTTTTTTCACCAAAAATATGTAGCAGAAAACAAATTGGCCTAAAATGTTAAAAAAATTTGATTTCTACTTTTTTTTTGGGGGGGGGGGGGGAATTTCATATAAATAAAAATTTGAAAAATATTGTTATTTTTTCAAAATTGTCGCTCTTTTTTTGTTTATAGCGCAAAAAATAAAAATCACACAGGTGATCAAATACCACCAAAAGAAAGCTCTATTTGTGGGAAAAAAAGGACATTAATTTAATTTGGGTACAGCGTCGCACAACCGTGCAATTGTCCGTTAAAGTCAGGCAGTGCCGAACTGCAAAATAGGCCCTGGTCAGGAAGGGGGTAAAATCTTCTGGGGCTTAAGTGGTTAAAGATGGCTGCACCTAGAAATGCTAAGGGGAGTGTTTTTTCAAAGTAATTTCTCAACAAAATAAAGCATGGAGACATGGATAGATGGATGAGTTAGAAACATAGAAACATAGAATGTGTCGGCAGATAAGAACCATTTGGCCCATTTAGTCTGCCCAATATATCTGAATCCTATGAATAGTCCCTGGCCCTATCTAGAGTTTGTTTTGAAGAAATAGCATTTTCAGTTTGTGGTGCTCAGATACAGTTTAGTTCCCCCTTAGGAAGTGGTGGGTGCCTGGTGTGGATGTACTCAGAAGTCTTGTACCAAATTCAGGCTTAAGGTGAATGTAGCTGTGTTAGTACTCGTGCAAAAAACATTGTCCAATATACTTTTTTTTATTTTCACAAATTTTAAGAACAAGTTGAGTTTTTGGGGTGTTCCCTTTTTCATGATCCAAGCAGTAATGATGATGTGTGACATTTTCATTGTTAGTACTGACACGTCCAAGAAATGTATTTAGGTAAATAGGACCTCTTCCATGTTGGATTAAATTGTGTTGCACATGTAACTATTGTGTTGCATCTTTGAGACAATTCTAAAACAAAAATTCTTCAAAACTCTCCTGAGACAAATCTACTACAAAATTCCTACAAAATTTAGACAATTCTGCAACAAAATTCTTTGGAGACAAGTCAACAAAATTCTTCCGAAACAATTCACAACAAAATTCTACAAAATTATTTTTGAGACAATTCTGCAGAGTAATATACACCTTACCAAAACATACAGGAATTTATTGCAAGCTTTGATGTTTTTTGCACAACCACAATGATATTTCCAGTGAGCATTGCCAAAACTCTATGCATTTCCAAAATTGTTTTTGATTGATTTATTAATTACAAACAGTCAATATATCAAGACACAAGATAAAATATTCACTTACAGTAATTAGGTTGTAATTTCAGAGGGGATTTTGGATATTCGCCTTAACCTGGGCTAATGATCTGCCAGTATTTCAATGGAAAAGAATCATATGCAAAAAGGGAGAGGGCACGGCAAGATGTGTCACATCTTGCCATTCCCTCCCCCTTTTTTAAATTAATACATTTAATATGTAGATGCCAACATATTATATGTAATCTATTTGTGTCATGTAAAATAATATTATATATAAAATAATTGTGTATTAGTAAGTTTTTTGTTTTTCTTTTTTGTAGTCACCTACTTGAACCTTCTTCATCCAATACCCCTGAGGAAGCCGAATAGGCGAAACATGTTGGGAGTAGCTCTGCCCTCCCACATGCACATTGGGACACTGTTTTACAGTGAATTTGTGGGAGAGATTGAGCTTCTTAATATTGTGTAAAAAAAGAGGGGGTAACCTTTTTATGGATTGTATTGTCCAATGAATGTATGCTCTATTGTATATTGACTCTATCTGCTATGGTGATATGAGTAATGAATTTTAGCTTTTTGGATACAAATAAAGTAAAAGTTTTTAAGGTTTATGGATATTTTTTGCTGAATGGGGTAGCCAACACCGGATAAATCCAGTTTTCTTCTTCTTCTGTCTTATGATACACATTTCTGGGGTGTGGTGTATGGCATGACTGGCTAGGTCGACACAATACCAGTTTCTGGTATATGGGACTGCAACCTTTTTTTCACTGACATTGAATCATTTATTGATGGACTGTATATATATTTAAAAGAAAAGATGGACTTACGTAAATGTATTATATATAGATGATTTTACACTGTTTTCAGATATTTATTTATGCACTATAATTTGAATGCACGTTATTGAAGGAGAGCACTGCATTTTTTTTGTGACTATATATATTTAGTACACTTTGTACAGGTGGTTGGATGCATAGTGGTGCTAGTTGCTTCCTATAGTACAGGGATATGCAAACTGTGGCCCTCCAGATGTTGCAGAGATACAAGTCCCATAAGGCATAGCAAGACTCTGACAGCCACAAGCATGACACCCAGAGGCAGAGGCATGATGGGACTTGTAGTTTTGCAACAGCTGGAGGACCACAGTTTGCATATTCCTGCTATATGTATGCAGTTATAACCTCGTGCTTATGGTGAGTATAGTGTAAATAATTGGTGATAACTTAAATAAATTTGTGAAATCTATGGCTGCTTGCTGCAGATTAAAGTGCTGGTGCCTTTAAAGTGATAGGAACAAAAGTGTTGCAGCGCTGCTCTTATTACAGTGATTAGTGCAAAATATGCAAAATAGTGCAAAATGTATCTATGTGCAAATATGCAATAAAGTACAAAATGCTAATCTGATCATTCATAAATTAATTCATAAATCAATTGAATAAAATTATATAAAAATTGAATAAAAATGTCCATATAAAGTGTCCATTCAGTGCAGAAACAAAAAGTGACTTCTGTGCTTCACTCATATAAACGTGTGGGGTGCTCCCCCTGTGGTTATCTACTTACCACAAAACGTTAGGAATGCAGGGATTCAATATATATCCTGTGGTGTGATCACAGCCTTCTTTAGTAGCAACTTGGGATGCACACTTCTGTGCCCGAGATCCTTAAAGATGGTTCTTCTTGTGATGCGGATTCCCTCATAGGAATATTATTAAAGAGCCATCCATTGTGAAGTACGTATATTCAACGAATTTATTAATAAAGAAACTTACTTGCAAACATATGTAAAATCAAAGCAGATAGAGCACGGCTCGGTGGTACACTGCTCCCGCGGCGTGCGCTTCACCGGCCGGAAATGACGTCAGGGTACGCTCAGCCAATCGCTAGACGCGTTTCGCCGTCCAATTAGGGCGTCTTCTGTAGCTCACAGAAAGCTTATATGAGTGAAGCACAGAAGGCACTTTTTGTTTCTGCACTGAATGGACACTTTATATGGACATTTTTATTCAATTTTTATCCAATTTTATTCAATTGATTTATGAATTAATTTATGAATGATCAGATTCGTATTTTGTACTTTATTGCATATTTGCACATAGATACATTTTGCACTATTTTGCATATTTTGCACTAATCACTGTAATAAGAGCAGCGCTGCAACACTTTTGTTCATATCCCTGCTATAGTCTATAGCGTTGAGCAATATGTGGTTTATATACAGGGATAGTGCAGAATGTTTTTTCACATTTATAGCTTTTATTAATACAATGATTGTTTAAAAACACAGAGAAGCACAGAGGTCCATCCGGACCGGTTACGCCATATACTCACATTGTATATTCCATACAAACCTTTCACATGGAAGCTTGAAGTAGTGATCTCAACATTTTTTTGCTTTTATCTTATTTTATCAGAAGACATTTTACTACAAACAGCATCTGTATCAAGAAAATATTAGGATCATTAATTGTGCAAAAACAAAAAAAAATATATATTTATCATCGAGCATCATCCCCATTGGAAGAGTCAAAGAACTCAAATCTTATGAAGCCTACTCCTAAGGGCTAAAGGAGACCAGATGAAAACTGGAGATGTAACCCCACACTGACGACACCTCACAAAGCATTTATCACTTTTCAAATTTTTCAGTGGGGTCCTGTTGTACCATTCTTGTGGTCTACTGCAGTGGTCCTCAACTCCGGTCCTCAGGGCCCACTAACAGGCCAGAGTTTAAGTATTACCTTGGGGAGATGCAGACTAGAATACTGCAATCACTGAGCAGCAAATTATATCACCTTTTATGTATTTTAGTTATCTTGCAAACCTGGCCTGTTAGTGGGCCCTGAGGACCAGGGTTGAGGACCACTGGTCTACTGTATATACCGCCCTTGGTCCTAGTGAGGTGCGATTGGTGTGGGGGAACATCTCAATTTGCATCTGATCTCCTTTAGCCCTTAGGGGTAGGATTCATAAGATTTGGGTTCTTTGAATATTCCGGTGCTGAGAATGCTCTCTTAAATATTTAGTATTTTGTTTAATGTATGCTCTTAACATGTGCTATTTTCTTTATACATGTAGATAAAGAAGATAAGGGCGCCAGGTCAGAAGTAGAAAATTGTAAAACAAATTTTATTTATAGGCTCTTACATAAAAACAGGCCAACGTCAGCATGCAAACAACCAAAATAATTGATCCCCAAGCGTGGTGGACTAGAGGGTGACGTGAAAGCCAAATAACCAGCACCGGGTGTGCTGCTGAGGGCCAGGAACGGAGATGTGGTGGTGCAAAGCAGTGTCCGAACACACCTCCCCCAGGGCACCACATCTCCGTTCCTTGCCCTCAGCAGCACACCTGGTGCTGACTATTCGGCTTTCTATGTCACCCTCTAGTCCACCACGCTTGGGGGATCCATTCTTTTGGTTGTCTGCATGCTGACGTTGGCCTGTTTTTATGTAAGTGCCCATAAATAAAATTTGTTTTACAATTTTCTATATCTGACCTGGCGCCCTTGTCTTCTTTATCTACATGTTTGGAGGGATCCCTTACCTCATCTAGGAGCTGCCTGTCTTTGCACCCACATGTCCCTTGGACTCCCTTCATCCTTTTCACCAGAGGCCATTACATCTCAATCCATCCTGGACAATTACATCGGAGCTACACATCCATGGACAGGTTTTGGATTTTAGATCCATCCATTGACTCATTTTAATTGCATTATTCATGTATAGTACTTTAATCATGTTGCTGCAGTGAGCGCTGACCCATTGATTTAGGTTGGTGTAGTTTTTATGCTTCCTATTTTCTTTATACAGTCAATGTTTTTTAGTAAAATTTCTTCTGATGAAGCCAGATAAAGGCGAAATATGTTGAGATTAATATTTCAAGCTGCCATATAAAATATTTGTACTGAATTGACCATTGGAGTGTATGGTGTAACCGGTCCTGATAAACCTCTGTACTGTGATTTTAAGAAATGTTTTTTAAACAATTATTATATTAACAAAAGCTATGTGATTTTAATAGATTTGTTTGATTAATGTTTTGGCACCTTAAATGTCCAGTTTTTTAACCACTTGCCGACCAGTCACGTTGACTGTACTGCGGCAAAGTGGCTCGATTCCGTCCAGCGACGTAGACCTACGTCGCTGGACTCCTCCCCTTCTGGGCGGCGCTTACGCGCCACCGGAGGCTCGCTCCGGCTGTATTCAGTCACAGCAGGAGTCGGGCCAGGGGAGGAGCGGCAGTGATCACAGCCGCTCTTCTCTGATCGTCGGGGAATCGAGTCTGGAGATCCACCCGCTTGTGTAAACAAAGCGGGCGGATCTCCGAAGTGACAGGCAGGGTCAGATTGCAGGGTTCAGCATAGCTGAACATGCGATCTGTCCTTGTGTCACTCAGTCGCCTCCCCCCACACACATCAGTAAGCACCAGGCATACATTAACTCCTCCCTCTCCAATAAAATTAACCCCTTCCCTGCCAGTGTCATTTTTACAGTAACAGTGCATATTTATAGCACTGATTACTGCAGTAATGTCACTGGTAACTCCAAAAGTGTCAAAAATGTCAGTCAAGGGTCCGATCTGTCCACCGCAATGTCGCAGTCCCGCAAAAAAAATCTCAGATCGCCGCCATTACTCGTTAAAAAAAAACACACCAAAAACACCAGAAATCTTTCCCTTAGTTAGTAAACGCAATAACTTTTGTGCAAACCAATCAAAATATGCTTATTGCTATTTTTTTCACCAAAAATATGTAGCAGAAAACAAATTGGCCTAAAATGATAAAAAATTTAGATTTTTACATTTTTTTGGGGGGAATTTCATATAAAAAAATGTGAAAAATATTGTTTTTTTTTTCAAAATTGTACCTCTATTTTTTTGTTTATAGCGCAAAAAGTAAAAACCGCGCAGGTGATCTAATACCACCAAAAGAAAGCTCTGTTTGTGGGAAAAAAGGTACGTAAATTTTGTTTGGGTACGGCATTGCATGACCGCGCAATTGTCAGTTAAAGTCGCACAGTGCCGAATCGCAAAAAGTGGCCCAGACGTAAGACAGCAAAATCCTCCGGTGGTAAAGTGGTTAAGAAATGTTTTTAAACAATTATTATATTAACAAAAGCTATGTGATTTTAATAGATTTGTTTGATTGATGTGTTGGCACCTTAAATGTCCAGTTTTTTAAATCATTTTTAACGTAATGGACAGAGTTAGCAAAGGCCACACAGCATGAAAGTGTTAAATTTTCCTTGCCCCTAACCACCCGGTTATTAGCATTAGATTTTTTTTTTTCCTAGCTCCCATATAGCCTGAAGCATCCTTGTCTGCTTAATACACGCTCCCCCCAATAAAACAGAAACAACATGACGTATTACACTTTAAACATAAACCACACATGACTAAAACCAAATCATTTACTCATTCCCACTAGATCAGTGAATTATTTGCTCTGACATCAGTCAGTGCCAGCCATGTATTTCTGATAAACCACAGCTGTCTGTTGATTACTCTAAAATCTATATATTTCATACCAGAGGCATATTTCACCTCTGTGATAACTAGCCCAGTGGTTTCAGGCTTAGACAGAAAAGCTGGTGCCTTCCTCCCCCTACATTCATGTGTTTCCATGAAACGTCAGGTCAGTCATATTGTAACATGTACCACTGGCAGATGGGGATTTACGCTACGACAAGTCAAGGTCAAACAATGTTATTTAAACCAGACACCTCCCAAATTATATGTTGGAAGACTACAGAATTGCAGAGTTCTTTGATGTTCAGGGGTTCAGTAATCATGTGTTTAACCATCGTAGATGTGTCCAAAGAATTGGAATGAAGGGTATGTAAATATTTAAACCAAAGAGGTTCACTTGTAAAGAATGTTTAGGGGTTCAGTTAAACTTTTCATTGGAGTCAACATAATTAACCATAACCTATTAAAAACAGTGACTATATAAGTGTTTGTAGTAAGCATACTAGTGTAGCTTTACAGATAAATTGTAATGCAATTCAATGGGGTTAACAAATATAAAGAAAAACTCTTGCGATAATAATCATGAGTACACCACAGTGAGAAAAAAAAGTGTACTCCAATAAATTGTGTTCAAATATTATAGACACACATATAAATATAAAGTGCTGCGGCTTTAAACCAAATCAACAATAAAAGTGGAATTATATTCCTACTAGCCACGCATTAACCCAAAACAAAATATAAATAAATCAGCGTCATAAAAATATAACTATAACTATGTATAAATGAACAAAAGTCCAAGAACGTGCACTACAAAAAATCAATTAATTAGTGCCAAAAAGTCCACAGTGTAATCAGGGAATTAAGTGATCTTTGGTGTTAATTAAAAACAGTGTTGCGCCAGATGCAAAAAGTGAAAGAAACAAATAATTTGAATGGTGAATAATAGTGCACATCCAAGTGAATAACAGAAAGTCCATTAATCAAATCAAATGAAGGCAGTCTCCAGTACTTCACACCTCAGTGATTGTGTTCACCGACCCTCCACCAATAATAATGGCCTCTAACCTCACTCTTAGACCCCAGAATCACCAAGCATCTAAGTCAGCTTGTTCCCTCAAATAGGGTATACATAGGATGATTACACCATACAGGGAAGTGTACACCTTCCCTCTGGTCCAATACGATCAGGTCCACATATAAAGAGATAGAAAACAGGATCTAGTGCTCTCCGTATGTTTAGCAAGGTAAACGTTTATTCAGAAGTGCACTTACATAGTCCGGTATTCAAAAAAGCATGACATGTAGCGGTTCTAGACGCTCGTCTCGAGGGGATGTGACGTCAGGCATGCAGACTCCGCCCCCTATACGCTCATAGAGCATCGACTTCCTCGGTAGGGGTGTACTATTTTATTTTTGTACACAGTATAATTTTGTACATATTATATTTTTTTATTAATGTGGCACCATTTTTTGCGCTGATAATTTTCTCACTGTTATATCTTTGGTGTTAAGTCCCGGTTCACACTGGGGCAACTTGTCAGGTGACTTAGCCGCCTGACAAGTCACGCTCCATTCAGTGCAATGGAACCGTTATAATTGGAGCAACTCAAGACGCTCCGATTTAGAAAACGGTTCCTACACTACTTTGGGGGGCGACTTGCATTGACTTCTATTAGAGAAGTCGTATGCAAGCCCCACTGAAGTCGCGCTGCACGGGGTGGCTTCAGAGTCGGGCGACTTTGAAGCTGCCCCAGTGTGAACCCAGGCTAAAATTCCATGCTGAGTAATGGGTCACTGCACAATCCACCAAAGCTGTGAATCCACACCCTTCAGCTAGGCAACTCACACCATACTAATGCCCACCATCTTCATGGTTAGGGCCCAATGCGCATAATAAATCAATGTAGCAAAATCAAGGAATCCTCCTCAGACTGCTCTTGCGTGTCGCCTCTTCCTCTTTCAGATGTATATGTAAGGAGAAAAAGAGTCCACTAGTGCAGTGGTCCTCAACTCCCGTCCTCAGGGCCCACTAACAGGCCAGATTTTAAGTATTACCTTGGGGAGATGCAAACTCGAATACTGCAATCACTGAGCAGCAAATGAGATCACCTGTGATGTAATGTAGTTATCTTGCAAACCTGGCCTGTTAGTGGGCCCAGAGGACCAGAGTTGAGGACCACTGCCCTAGTGCAATACAGTTTGACCTTTTATTAATTAAAAGCCCAATAAGCCCAATATACTTGCACTCACATAGGATAAAATAGTATTAGCGCATATAGTTATCTAGAGGGTCCAAGGTATTCCTTCAGTCCTTACCACCTCCACAATGGCGCAATGGTCCTTCGGAAAGTACCTCCGCTCACCCAATCACTATCTTCCGATATGCCGTGTAACCACACCCTGACACGTGTTTTGTCACATCCGACTTTGTTAAAGGGGGGGTGGCTACACGGCATGGCAGATCGGTTTTTCAATCCTCCCATTATTGATTGTTTCCTTGACCCTTCTGAAGCTAAAAGCTCACATAACATCCTCAACTAACCATCTGTGCAGTTAACCCATTGCTAATTAACCGTCTGTACAATTAACTAATTGATTAATTTAATTAATTAATTCAATGGGGTTGACTTGGTAAACGCAAATATTATTATTATTATTATTATACGGGATTTATATAGCGCCAACAGTTTGTGCAGCTCTTTACAATATGAAGTAAGACAATACAGTTACAATACAATTCAATACAGGAGGAATTAGAGGGCCCTGCTCGTTAGACCTTACAATCTAGAAGGGAGGGTCAAGTGAAACAGAAGGCAAATAGACTTTTCCGTTAGCTTAACCACTTCAGCTCCGGAAGGTTTTACCCCCTTAATGACCAGGCCATTTTTTTGCGATTCAGCACTGTGTTACTTTAACATAAAATTTTGTGGTCGTGCGAAAAATTTGAAAAAAAAAAAACACCATATTTTTTACTTTCTGCTATAAAACATTCCCAATAAAAAAATGTAAAAATGTAAAAAATCGATTTTTTCATCAATTTAGGCCAATTTGTTTTCTGATACATATTTTTGAAAAAAAAAAATCCCAAAAAGCGTATTTCAATTGGTTTGCAGAAAAGTTATAGCGTTTACAAACTACGGGACTTTTTATTTATTTTTCGTTTTTTTATTAGAAATGGTGGCGATCAGCGATTTATAGCAGACATTGCGACGGACAGATTGGACCCCTAACTGACATTTTGGCACTTTTTGGGGACCAGTGACATTACTACAGTGATCAGTGCTAAATAATATGCACTGTTACTGTATAAATGACACTGGCAGGGAAGGGGTTAACACTGGGAAGTGATCAAAGGGGTTAATGTATGCCTGTTGGTGCTTACTAACTGTGGGGGGGGGAGGGTTCTGTGACAAGCACAGAGAGATCGGGGTTGTAGCTTAGCTGAAACTCCTGATCTCTCTCTGACTGTCTGACAGAAGACTCGCCTGCTTTGTTTACATAAGCAGGAGGGTCTTCTGTCAGTTTCTCTGACGATCGCGGGAGGCCGGCGGCAATCGCTACCACTCCTCCTGTTGCCCGCGGCCCGCCTCCCGCTGTGTCTAAACACCGACCACGTGCACAAAATCATGTAGATCTACGTGATTTTGCACAGCCGAGCCGCCCTGCCGCAGTATATCTGCGGTAGGCGGTCGTTAAGCGATTAACAAATGAGCTAAAACTCTGCTGACTTACGTCATTCAACCATTTACAGGTAAAAATACAGGTTTTTCCTTTTTTTTTCTCTGCATGCACTTTTCTATTTGCAAGGAAGGTCAAATTCCCATCAAGAGAAGGAAACCACTGTGATTGAATGCATGTCTGCATAACTCTGCCCATACCTCTGTGCACAGGGTAAATGCTGGATGTGCATTAGCAAGTAGGTGAGCATGCATTAGCATGCATACAAATTAATGTACTTGCTCAGCATTGGTATTGGCACCAAGTGACCTATATAATTTAAAGTACTTGAGAAGGTAGTTGCTGAGTGTTTCCCATCTTGTCCTTGTTTACCAGAGACATGATATACTGTTTCTGCCTATCTTTGTTTGGATGCCAAATTCGAACTGTATTGAAATCAATGGGAGCCATATCTGACCCTTTGAGTCTGGTATAGACTTTAAGGTGGTACTTCTCATAAACAAAAAAAAAAGAAAAATGCATCCCCAGAAAAAAACATGCCAATCCCTTGGGGTCAGATACAGATTTAATTGGATTCCATGCAAAAAAAGGAAAAAAATAAGTGATTTCCCCCAAAAAATGCATACCAGTCCCTTAATTTGAGCATGCAGCCTGGCTTCCCAGGAAAGGTGCCCCTATGGAACCAAACCAGGCCACATGCCCTCAACATGGGGATGGTGTCTTGCCAGTGGGGACTCTCCCAGTAAAGCACTTTGTCCTCATGCTGATGAGGACCACAGCTTCTCTCCACAACCCTTGTGGTTGTAGGGGTGTGCACTTTGGAATCTGGAAGCCTCCCTTAACAACAATGGGGCACCTAGATAGCCCTCCACCATGTGAATGAGGTCTAGGATGTGGTGGTAGATTGCTGATTGAAGGATCCTGAGGAGCTTGCCAGGGTTTTTTGGTAAAGCTCAGAGTTTCCACCAAAAAGAAAAGAGACAGAGGCCGGGGAGCCCTTATATTGTAGTAGATTAATTCAGAAAAAATGATACAGTGCTTCCACATAAATAGGAAAAAAAGTCAAAATGGACTTACAACTGTTGAGGCTACAGGTACCCTGCTAAAGGGAAACACACGGCCTTCCTAGTGTGCGGATGGAGAAAACCTGTCTCCACACAGGGTCAGTGTGGTCACTCTCTATGCCTCAGGCATTCCCATCCTGGGTACTGAAAAAGAGAAATGGACAGAGGGCGCACCAGCCTAGCGCATTATCTTTAAAACAATTTGTTGTAATAGACATGTATACACATTATACTCACAAAACTATTATGAAACACGGGCAATAAGCAATGAGGGACCACCAGGGGTCTCCACTGGGCATCCTTAGCTGCCGCAGGCCGTGGAAGGATGTAGACCTCCAAAAAACCTCTTACGCGTTTCGGGGTGTTCCCCCTTCATCAGAGCTCTGTTTCATAATCGTTTTGTGAGTATAATGTGTATACATGTCTATTACAATAAATTGTTTTAAAGATAATGCACTAGGCTGGTGCGCCCTCTGTCCATTTCTCTTTTTCAGTATCTTCTTTGGGTTACCACGACCCGTTGAGAGTGGCAGCACAGCCTGAATTTATTACAATTTGACCTGAATCGCATTTTCCGGATACCAGCCACAAGGCCACCCCTTAAGCGCAGGAGTCATTTGCTCTTTGTAAATTCCCATCCTGGGTGCTCTGTGGTGGTTATCAGGTGGATACATTAAGTGGTAGAAAGTGTCAGTGCAAAAAGGGCCCTTTGGTAGTTCGGTAAGCAAAGCCTCCTGATGTGGTAGTTCAAAGGATATTTACAAGTCGTCTGCTTTGGTAAAACATTCAATTATTTTATTTCACCAACTGAAACATGTTTTGTGGCTTTTAATTACCACTTCCTTAGTTCTAGGTGATACAATTGGTGTCTAGTCTGAGCTGGTAGTGAGCACCACTTGGAAAATTTTCTTTATTAGCCACTAGGTGGAATATAGAGTTTATTGTAGTGATGTCATCTGGGTGGGTCTCATGTAGCTGGCAACATACTGCCACAAACTGCTACAAACTCTATATTCCACCTAGTGGCCAATAAAGAATATTCCCCAAGTGGAGCTCACTGTCAGTTGATACTAGACACCAATTGTATCACCTTGAACTGAGGAAGTGGTATTTTAAAGCAGCGGAACGCATATTCATTGAAATAAAGTAATTGGACAGGCCCAAATCATTTGGTGGAGGGGGGATTAGGGTGTGGGGCTGTTTTTCAGGGGTTGGGCTTGGCCCCTTAGTTCCAGTGAAGAGAACTCTTAAGGTGTCAGCATACAAAAAAACATTTTGGACAATTTCATGCTCCCAACTTTGTGAAAACAGTTTGGGGATGGCCCCTTCGTGTTCCAACATGGCTGCGCACCAGTGCACAAAGCAAGGTGAATGAAGACATGGAGGAGTGAGTTTGGGGTGGAGGAATTGACTGGCCTTCACAGAGTCCTGACCTCAACCTGATAGAACACCTTTGGGATTAATTAGAGCAGAGACTGTGAGCCAGGCCTTCTTATACAACATGAGTGCATGACCTCACAAATGGTTAAACATTCCCATAGACACACTCCTAAACCTTGTGGACAGCCTTCCTAGATGAGTTGAAGCTGTTATAGCTGCAAAGGGTGGGCCAACTCAATATTGAACCTTACAGACCAATGCATCGTACACACGCAATGATTATTGGCAGTGAATTTTCGACCAACGTCCGATCGGCCGTTTTTCGGCTTGTTAGTATGATGCTTTTGACAACCGACTCCGACTTTTCGGCCGAATAAAATCTGGTGTGCAGGCTATAAAATTTTTGTTGGCCGTCAACACAACGGCCGATTTTCCGTCAGTCAGTACAGATTTCGGCAGACAAAAATCTGATGAGCAAGACTGGGCATGCTCAGAGAAGAAAAAACACACGGAATGTAAACCATCACATGACATCACTTCTGAAGTAGATTTTTGTTGGCCGAGAAAATTTGTGTGCAGTCTAGAGCACATTTCAACAAACACTGGACAAAAGCCGGCCGACCGGTCGGCCGATAATCGTTGCGTGTGTACGAGGCTTTAGACTGGGATGCCATTAAAGTTCATGTGCGTGTAAAGGCAGGTGTCCCAATACTTTTGGCAATATAGTGTACAGTATGTCATAGATTAAAAATATCTTAGATGAAATAGATACAGTGAGGGAAAAAAGTATTTGATCCCCTTCTGATTTTGTACGTTTGCCAATTGACAAAGAAATGATCAGTCTATAATTTTATTGGTAGGTTTATTTTAGCAGTGAGAGACAGAATACCAACAAAAATATCCAGGAAAATGCATTTCAAAAAAGTTATAAATGGATTTGCATTTTAATGAGTGAAATAAGTATTTGGCCCCTTCGCAAAACACGACTTAGTACTTGGTGGCAAAACCCTTGTTGGCAATCACAGAGGTCAGATGTTTTCTGTAGTTGGCCACCAGGTTTGCACACATCTCAGGAGGGATTTTGTCCCACTCCTCATTTGAGGCTGACATTTGGAAACTTGAACCTTCAGCTCCCTCCACATATTTTCTATGGGATTAAGATCTGGAGACTGGCTAGGCCACTCCAAGACTTTAATGTGCTTCTTCTCAAGCAACTCCTTTGTTGCCTTGGCCATGTGTTTTGGGTCATTGTCATGCTGGGATACCGATCAACAATCCATTTCCAATGCCCTGGCTGAGGGAAGGAGGTTCTTACCCAAGATTTTCTGATACATGGCCCAGTCCATCGTCCCTTTGATGCGGTGAAGTTGTCCTGTCCCCTTAGCAGAAAAACACATTAAAATGCAAATTAATTTATAACGTTTTTGAAATTAGTTCTTCTGGATATTTTTGTTGCTATTCTGTCTCTCACTGTTAAAATACACCTACCATTAAATTATAGACTGATCATTTCTTTGTCAGAGGGCAAACGTACAAAATCAGGAGGGGATCAAATACCCTTTTCCCTCACTGTAGATACGATAGATAGATAGATAGATAGATAGATAGATAGATAGATAGATAGATAGATAGATAGATAGATAGATAGATAGAGAGATAGATAGATAGAGAGATAGATAGATAGATAGATAGATAGATAGATAGATAGATAGATAGATAGATAGATAGATAGATAGATAGATAGATAGATAGATAGATAGATAGATAGATAGATAGAGAAAGGATAGATAGATAGATAGATAGATAGATAGATAGATAGGGGGGGATAGATAGATAGATAGGGGGGGATAGATAGATAGATAGATAGAGAGAGAGAGAGAGAGAGAGAGAGAGAGAGAGATAGATAGATAGAAAGGATAGATAGATAGATAGATAGATAGATAGATAGATAGATAGATAGATAGATAGATAGATAGATAGATAGATAGATAGATAGATAGATAGATAGATAGGGGGGGATAGATAGATAGATAGATAGAGAGAGAGAGAGAGAGAGAGAGAGAGAGAGAGAGAGATAGATAGATAGATAGAAAGGATAGATAGATAGATAGATAGATAGATAGATAGATAGATAGATAGATAGATAGATAGATAGATAGATAGATAGATAAAGGATAGATAGATAGAGAGAGAGAGAGAGAGAGAGAGAGAGAGAGAGAGAGAGAGAGAGAGAGAGAGAGAAAGGATAGATAGATAGATAGATAGATAGATAGATAGATAGATAGATAGATAGATAGATAAAGGATAGAGAGAGAGAGAGAGAGAGAGAGAGAGAGAGAGAGAGAGAGAGAGAGAGAGAGAGAGAGAGAGAGAGAAAGGATAGATAGATAGATAGATAGATAGATAGATAGATAGATAGATAGATAGATAGATAGATAGATAGAGAGAGAGAGAGAGAGAGAGAGAGAGAGAGAGAGAAAGGATAGATAGATAGATAGATAGATAGATAGATAGATAGATAGATAGATAGATAGATAGATAGATAGATAGATAGATAGATAGAGAAAGAGAGAAAGAAAGGATAGATAGAGAGAGAGAGAGAGAGAGAGAGAGAGAGAAAGAAAGGATAGATAGATAGATAGATAGATAGATAGATAGATAGATAGATAGATAGATAGACAGATAGATAGACAGATAGATAGACAGATAGATAGACAGATAGATAGATAGATAGATTTGCATGTATTGTGCTCCAATAAATAAACAATAATAAATTGTTATATCGGAATGTATTTGTATATTTATACACGTTGGATAAAAGCCTACAAATGGTCTCCTAGAAAGGAAAGATCTTACAAGGACGGGGGGGGGGGGGGGGGGGGAACTCTGGCAGAACACGACTTACATTCCTCGGTGAGTGAGGTTAAACTGATAGACAAGCAAAAAGACATGCAGTAGAAATTGAAGGATAGAAAAGGAAAAAATAAATAAATAAATAAAATAAGAGAGGAATGAGTCGAGGGAATAATAAAATAAGAGACAGAGAGAGAGAAGTTAAACCAGTGACCCTTGTCAGCAGTGAAAAGAAGGAGATTAGAAAATGTTTCATGCTAATTTCCATGGAGATTTCTCTAATTTATCAAAAATTACTTTCTTCTGCTTTGATTTGTGCGTCCGCCTGCCCCCTTGCCGCCTTTAGCGGGGTGGTCTTACCCGTCACGCCATACTGGCTGTGGGTCTCTTGTGCCCCATGCTGGGCTGAAGCATCATAAGATTACTGGAGCAGCTCTGACATCTCTATCAGCTTTGCCACAAGACTGCCCTTTTCCCTTCTGTTTCTTTTCCCATTGCAGCGGGTTTTGGGATTCTTGTCACATGATGGCTTCATTGGGGCCTCGCGCTGAAGCATTTTCACCTCTCTCTTGATCCTTTCAGCTTGGCTCTTGCTACTGCCTGGCATATGAAAGAAGATTTGAGGGTCATTGAACCATGGACAGGATGTATAAAGCCATCAGCCTGCCTGGCAGCATCAAAACAACTCGATAAAAACATACGCACATACTATCTGCTGCTGTATTTATCCTTCACATCAGAAAATAGAGAGAAAAAATAGTGGCTTGCAGCTTTGATTGCAACCTTAAAGGAGCTAGAAAAACACATTAATCATTGCCGTTCCATTGCAAGCATGGAAGTTTTCATAGTGTCATTCCCACAGCATTAGACTCATTGATTTTTGTTTCATTGCAAATAAAGCGGGAAATTAAAACCCAGATTAACTATGTTTTTTTTTTTTTTCTCTTCTATTTTCTTTTGTTTGGTAATGTTTATTTTCTATTTTATAGACTTTTCTTTTTATTAGCAATATGCTAAGTAACACGTTTATAATTAATTTATTTTTAAATTATCTTAACTGTATTCAAGAATCAGTAATTCTTTGAATTAAAACTGAACTCTGAGCAACGACCTAAAAAGACAATAATAGTAAAGGCCTAGGCTAGCAGCAACCAATGGGGGGGCACCATCATCTGAAATTTATAGACAAAAAAAGAAACACAGGCATAGCCTAGGTCAGTGTTTGGAATAGTAGAGATTACCAGGTGGGTGGCCCTGGAGATGGGGATTTAACCACTTTACCACTAGAGCATTTTGCTGTCTTACGTCTGGGCCACTTTTTGCGATTTGGCGCTGTGCGACTTTAACTGACAATTGCGCGGTCATGCGACGCCGTACCCAAACGAAATTTATGTCCTTTTTTTCCCACAAACAGAGCTTTCTTTTGGTGGTATTTGACCACCTGTGCGATTTTTACTTTTTGTGCTATAAACAAAAAAAGAGCGTTTATTTTAAAAAAATAACAATATTTTTAACATTTTTTTATATGAAATTCCCCCCAAAAAAGATGTAAAAACCAATTTTTTTTTTACATTTTTGGCCAACTTGTTTTCTGCTACCCATGTTTGGTAAAAAAAATCGCAATAAGCGTATTTTAATTGGTTTGCGCAAAAGTTATTGCGTTTACTAACAAAGGGAAAGATTTCTGTCATTTTTGGTGTTTTTTTTTTAACGAGTAATGGCGGCGATCTGCGATTTTTTTTTTTGCAGGACTGCGACATTGCGGCGGACAGATCAGACCCTTGACTGACATTTTTGACACTTTTGGGGGTACCAGTGACATTACTGCAGTAATCAGTGCTATAAATATGCACTGTTACTGTAAAAATGACACTGGCAGGGAAGGGGTTAATTTTATTGGAGAGGGAGGGGTTAATGTATGCCTGGTGCTTACTGACGTGTGGGGGGGGGAGGTGACTGTGTGAGACAGGGACAGATCGGATGTCCAGCTATGCTGAACACTGCAATCTGTCACTCCCTGTCACTGAGGAGATCCGCCCGCTCTGTTTACACAGGCGGGCGGATCTCCAAACTGGATTCCCTGACGATCGGGGCAGAGCAGCGGCGATCGCCGTTGCTCCTCCCCTGGCCCGACTCCCGCTGTGAATGAAAACAGCGGGAGCGCGCCTCCGGCGGCGCGCGAGCGCCGCCTACAGGGGGAGGAGTCTGGCGACGTAGGTCTACGTCGTCAGACGATAACGAGCCACTTTGCCGCAGTAGTACTACGGTACTCAGCGGTAAAGTGGTTAAATGTGCCTATTTTACAAGAATAACATACAAAGAAAAAACTGATAAAATCAATTTATTAAAGTTATTCATACAATAAAACTTCTCAGTATTTATTTATTATACTTGAATAATCATATAAATATTCTTTATGTTTTTGTTTTTGTTCTTGTGGGTTTAAGATGGTATTGTGTTGCAGTTAGGCTTTAAATGTATTGTTAACATATCAATTTTTGATCATATGTAAAATATATATTGATTCAAATTATTGTCTATTTTAGATTCTAGGAAATTTTGAAAACGTGTCTGGTACTTATGCTCATACTGACTGGATCTTGAAAAAGCTAATATAGCGAAACGCGTCGATCCATAAGTGGTTCATGTGAATGGATTCCAGACATGCAATGTCATATTTATATGATTATTCAAGTATAATAAATAAATACTGAGATTATTTATTGTATGAATAACTTTAATAAATTGATTTTATCTGTTTTTTTTCTTTGTATGTTATTCTTGTAAAATAGGCACATTTAAATCCCCATCTCCAGGACCACCCACCTGGTAATTTCTACTATTCCAAATTTACAACGGGGACGGTGCCAGTTGATCTCTATACCCTTTCTCTCCACACATATTGTAGTTACTAGGTCAGTGTTTCTCAACCTTTTTTTTTTTTTCAGTTAAGGCGCCCTTTCACCACTTTAAGACCGGAAGGATTTGCCCCCTTCGTGACCAGGCCTAATTTTGCCAATCGGCACTGCATTAATTTAATGGACAATTGCGCGGTCGTGCAACGTTGTACCCGAATAAAATGGACGTCCTTTTTTCCCCACAAACAGAGCTTTCTTTTGGTGGTATTTGATCACCTGTGCGATTTTTATTTTTTGCGCTATAAACAAAAAAAGAGCCACAATTTTGATTAAAAAAAAAACAATATTTTTCACATTCTGCTATATGACATTCTCAAAAAAAAAAAAAAAAATCAAAATTGTTTAACATTTTAGGCTAATTTGTTTTCTGCTACATATGTTTGGTAGAAAAATTTGCAATAAGTGTATTTAAATGGTTTGCGGAAAAATTATTGCGTCTACTGACTACGGGAAAGATTTATGTCATTTTAATTTTTTTTTTTTTTACTAGTAATGGCGGCAATCTGCATTTTTTTTTCAGGACTGTGACATTGCGGCGGACAGATTGGACCCCTGACTGACATTTTTGACACTTTTGGGGGGACCAGTGACATTACTACAGTAATCAGTGCTAAAAATATGCACTGTTACTGTAATAATGACACTGGCAGGGAAGGGGTTAACATTATGGGTGATCAAGGGGTTCAATGTGAGCCTAGGGGAGTGATTCTAACTGTGGGGGGAGGGGCTTGTGAAATTACCATAGAGACATGTGATCCTATTTAGAAGGATCACAGGAGCTCGATGATCATCCCAGGAAGAAGGACGGTCAGCTGTGTTTACAAATCGCAAAAGTGAGTCGGCGCTGGTGGGAAACAATCTCAGAGGGGGCTCAAAAGTGAGTTCCCTATTCGCATACATGTAGTACAATCTTCTTCTGATAAAATATGGTGGGAATTATCATGTACACAATTCTGTAAAAATTGTGAGAATATATAAAAACTGCTAAAATGACAAAGTAAATCCGACTGTGAAAAAGTCTAGTAAATTCCGAATCATAAAGGCTTAGTATCCGGATCCTAAAACAAATGGTGTATGTATCTTCAATATAAATATACAGATCAAATTCTGAATCCTAAAATATGTGTCCAACTCTTCCAAACAGAAATATTTCTGATAAAAGTTATAAAAAGGTATGTATCCAAATCCTAAAACCAATGGTGTATCCGTCTTCAATAAATAGATCAATAATAGTAAAATCCGAATCGTGACAAGTATGTATCCGAATCATACAACAGAAATATTTCTGATAAAAGTTATAAAAATGTATGTATCCAAATCCTAAAACCAATGGGAGGTCGTAAAGAGGTTAAAATTATGCACAATCTTGAGGCCCACCTATACAAAAATGTAAAAAACAAAACTTATAGTTTTACACAACACAGCAATATCTGCACACGTAGGACACCCAATGTTAGAGGGGATTTATTCTTCCAAAGCAAATACACTTTTGCACACTGGTACTGACTAGTGTTCCAATGTTTCTCTTCTTCCTCATTCACCTTATGTGACCACAGTGCTGACGGGGAGGGGCAAACAAGGAGGCTATGCAGGTGTCGGGGTCCCCCTTATAAAGAGATGATGTAATTGATTGTTAGGACGCTGGTGGCTGGAAGGTTGTAATGGCGCAAAATTCTAAACCCGTGGCTTTGTGCAACTAGAGGGCAGGTTTATATACAATTTTTGGCCATTTTGCCAAGGCACCCCTGAAGAAACCTAAAGACACCCTGGTCGAAAAAGGCTGGCCCAGGATCATAGACTATGTTGGTACCCAAATGAACAAGGTATTACACACACATGGTGAAAAATTCATGCACAAAGTATTGTTACAAAATATCTAAAAAGACATGGAGAGAAGCAAAAAGATACAAAATATACAACAGTGATAATACAATAATGGGCTCAGAGTATACTGTGCTGAAATCTGCTTTCCAAAAAGCAATATATGGGGAAAAAGCCGTGGTGGTTCCGCTACATCAGGGTTCTCCAAACATCCTAAACAAAGGGCCTGCTTACTGTCCTTCAGGCTTCAGGGGGGCCGAACTATGGCCATCCGGGGTACAAAACGTCCCAGCGTCAGTGGGAGTAAGCAAACCCCCATCATTGGTGTCAGTGGGAGGAATTGTGCCCCTTCATTGGTGTGAATGAGCCCCATTGTTGGTGCCATTGGGAGAAATTGTGCCCCATCTTTGGTGTCATCGGGCCCTTTTGTTGTTGCCACTGAGAGGAATTGTGCCCCATCATTGGTGTCATGGGACCCCATTGTTGCTGTCATTGGGAGGAACTGTGCCCTTTATTGTTGTCAGTGAATAAAATAGCACCCCAAGAGCCGGTTAAAAGCAAGCAAAGGGCCACATCTGCCTCCAGTCGCAGTTTGGAGACCACTGCTCTACATCAAGGGTCTTCAAACTATGGCCCTCCAGTTGATCAGGAACTACAATTCCCATCATGCCTAGTCATGTCTGTGAATGTCAGAGTTTTACAATGCCTCATGGGATGTGTATTTCCGCAACAGCTGGAGGGCCGTAGTTTGGGGATCCCTGCTCAACATGTGTTGCAACCTTTCTTACTTCTTCAGGAGGAATATGATCCGATAGTTATCTAAGACAAAGCATAAATACATATAAACAAAAAAAACAGAGTTTCATTAAAAAGTATAGAAACAAAATACGAGGGGTCTTCAAAAATTATTTGGCTGAACTAATTGGTTGAAATAATTATTGGTTGAACTAGATGGACTTAACCTGACTAACTATGTAACTTTGTAAAAAGTTTCCCTACTTTAATATTTATAATCAGAGATGTATAGTAACTAAGTAGTGTATTTTTGTGCTGCATAGTTACTCGTTACAATTATAAAAATTACCACTGCCAGAACAGTAGATGGCAGGTTTCATGAAGCTCAAAACATGTGTATTATCAGCGCATACGAAAATAAATGCTACTGTATGTATAAATAAAAACTGCATTTGAAATAATAAAAAACAATACGATGTTCAAACTTTTGACTTCTTTCTTTAATAACTACATAACACAGTACTTTTACTTTGAGTACTTGAGTAGCAAAATTTTTTAAAAAAACTACTTGCAATACTTAAGTACAAAAAATGTTGAAATGTTGAATACTTTAGTACTTCTACTCAAGTCACTTTTTGATCGAGCACTTCCACTTCTACTCAAGTCACTTTTTGATCGAGCACTTGTACTTTTACTCAAGTATGGGTTTCGAGTACTTTATACAACTCTGTATATAATAGAGTTAAAAAAGTGTGGAAACATTTTAAACAACTCTTGTAGACGTTAAAGCATGAACTTAGAGAAGACTGGATCACTGCTTACCACATAGTCAACGCGAGGGCCTGAGGGCAGGAGTACCAAAAGAAGGTGCCCTCAAAACTCTCCAGGGGTGGGCTTTCGTGCATTTTTAACTATGTGTGTGTAATACCTTGTTCATTTGGGCACCAAGATAGTCCATGATCCTAGGTTATGCCTTTGTTACCATTTTCAGTGACATAAACATTTTTTAATATACTAAAAGAATGCATAAAACCTCTAAGCATAAAACTAAAAAAAAAAAAAAAAGTGATATTAAAAAATATTTCTGTGCAGAAATAGGGGGACCCAAAATTCCATCGGCTCCTGCAGGGGTAGCACTACATTACAGTAGGGCATAGGAGGTGCTGGGGACTTCCCTACTGTGTAGACATATGATGCCAACAATGCTTGCTGAAAGCAAGGAGGAGTTGGATAGGTGACTTTTAATGTGAGCTTAAGTAACCTGTCACAGGAAACAATTTTATAACAGGACACGTAACTGTATTAGCAATTTCAGGACTTGTATAAACTTCACCAAAGGAAAAAATGGGGGTAAGATGTTTTCTCATGCTGTGTGCAGCCTATTTTATTCTAGTGCTTTGTCAGCTTGTGAGTTATATTTAAAAATGTAAATAACAAAATTGCCATATCTTCATTTATTTGGATTTGTATGCTGAATAAACTCACCAAAAACCTACCAAAAATTAAATTTACCAAACCAAAATTAAATATCTGTCCTTGGCAGGTGGGCCTAATATGCAGAACATTCAAGGTTTGTGTTTTGCAGACTCCATTCATCCCTCAACACTCTACCATTAAAGATTGGGTATAGCAGTCAGTGGAATGGTGCATCCTGAATGGTGAATGTTGCAGTTCAATGTGGTGCCCATGTAACAAAAATGGAAATTGAAGCACCACACCACTGCTAAGAGGTCCAGATACAACTTATTCTGCCAAACCAGCTGCTGACAAAGTCGGTGCTTGCAATTACACTCGACAAAACAACATTAAAGTACCAGTTGACTTCTAGTCTATTCACATTGTGGTCAATCGTGCCCTGATAAAGATGGCGCTGTTGGATAATTTTTGGATTGTCCCCTTGACTTTTATTAGCATAAAGTTGTATCTAGACTTCTTAGCGGTGGTAAGGACCTTCAATTTCAATTTTTGTTACATTACACTACAAGCCAAGGAGACTGTGGAGATCCTCTGGGGTGTCCAGGGACCCTGGGGTGCCCGGAGATCCTCTGGGGTGCCCGGAGATGTTGGGTTGCCCGGAGATCCTCTGGGTGCCTGGAGACCCTGGGTTGCCCAGAGATCCTCTGGGGTGCCTGGAGACCCTGGGTTGCCCAGAGATCCTCTGGGTGCCTGGAGACCCTGGGTTGCCCGGAGATCCTCTGGGGTGCCTGGAGACCCTGGGTTGCCCAGAGATCCTCTGGGGTGCCTGGAGACCCTCTGGGGTGCCTGGAGACCCTGGGTTGCCCAGAGATCCTCTGGGTGCCTGGAGACCCTGGGTTGCCCGGAGATCCTCTGGGGTGCCTGGAGACCCTCTGGGGTGCCTGGAGACCCTGGGTTGCCCAGAGATCCTCTGGGTGCCTGGAGACCCTGGGTTGCCCGGAGATCCTCTGGGGTGCCTGGAGACCCTCTGGGGTGCCTGGAGATCCTCTGGGTTGCCCGGAGATCCTCTGGGGTGCCTGGAGACCCTCTGGGGTGCCTGGAGACCCTGGTGGGCACTGCTTGGCATCACTGGTGGGCACTATTGGGCAATGGGCATCACTGGTGAGCACTTACATGCATCACTGATGTGGCTGCACCGATAATCAAGGTACAGATTATCAGTGCAGATGTCCCCACTAAAGAAAGGAGCTTATCGGCTCTCCTCACGCATTTTCAATTTACACTGTGATCAGCTGTGATTGGACACATCTGATCACATGATAAAGAGCCTACGCCATAGGCTCTTTACCGTGATCGGTGATGCAGTCTGTTCAAGAGACACACCGCTCTACCGATTGCCATGCTGTGAGCTCCCGGGGGCATGCATGAGCGGCC
>NC_138771.1:31827433-31932433 GCF_965119305.1 Pelophylax lessonae | reverse complement strand
TGGTTTGCGCAAAAGTTATTGCGTATACTAACATAGGGAAAGATTTTTGTCATTTTTGTTGTTTTTTTTTAACGCGTAATGGCGGCGATCTGTGTTTTTTTTTTAGCGGGACTACGACATTGCGGCGGACAGATCGGACCCTTGACTGACATTTTTGACACTTTTGGGGTTACCAGTGACATTACTGCAGTAATCAGTGCTATACATATGCACTGTTACTGTAAAAATGACACTGGCAGTGAAGGAGTTAACTTTTATTGGAGAGGGAGGGGTTAAGTGTGTCTCTAGGGGTGTGTTTCTAACTGTAATTGGCTGTGGCTACAAGTGTAAGAACAGAGATCAACGGTCCTACATAGTAGAACCGTGTGATCTCCATTCTTACACAGGGAAGAATGACAGGCGGCTTTGTTTACATTAGCCGCCTGCCTTTCTTCCGGTGTAACAGAAGATCGTGAGTGCCCGGTGGCCATCGGGTCCGCCGGGCACACGCGCGGGGGGGTCTGTGACCGCGCGGGAGCACGCCTCTGGCGGCGCGCGCTCGCTCCCTAGAGCCTCACAGGCTAGCGACGTAGCCATACGTCGCTTTGCCTGTGAGGGGCTGACTGCCGACGTAAATAGTCGTGCGGCAGTCGGCAAGCCGTTAATGGAAATGAAATGCATTTTATTAATGTATAATTACATTTTTTATTTTTTTTATTTTTGTATGTGATTAGAATAAATGCCCTAGAACCAAACTAACCATGTACACATGCATTATGGGATTATGGAACTCATATATATATATATATATATATATATATATATATATATATATATATATACCCCCCCCACACACACACACACATACATATATATATATATATATATATATATATATACAATATCTCACAAAAGAGAGTACACCCCTCACACTTTTTTAAATATTTTATTATATCTTTTCATGTGACAACACTGAAGAAATTACACTTTGCTACAATGTAAAGTAGTGAGTGTACAGCTTGTATAACAGTGTAAATTTGCTGTCCCCTCAAAATAACTCAACACACAGCCATTAATGCCTAAACCGGTGGCAACAAAAGTGAATACACCCCTAAGTGATAATGTCTAAATTGGGCCCAAAGGGTCAATATTTTGTGTGGCCACCATTATTTTCCAGCGCTGCCTTAACCCTCTTGGGCATGGAGTTCACCAGAGCTTCACAGGTTGCCACTGGAGTCCTCTTCCACTCCTCCATGATGACATCACAGAGCTGGTGGATGTTAGAGACTTTGCGCTCCTCAGTCTTCCGTTTGAGGATGCCCCACATATTCTCAGTAGTAGTCTGGAGACATGCTTGGCCAGTCCATCACCTTTACCCTCAGCTTCTTTAGCAAGACAGTGGTCATCTTGGAGGTGTGTTTGGGGTCGTTATGTTTGAATTCTGCCATGTGGCCCAGTCTCCAAAGGGAGGGGATCATGCTCTGCTTCAGTATGTCACAGTACATGTTTGCATTCATGGTTCCCTCAATGAACTGTAGCTCCCCAGTGCCGGCAGCACTCATGCAGCCCCAGACTATGACACTCCCACCACCATGCTTAACTGTAGGCAAGACACTCTTGTCTTTGTACTCCTCATCTGGTTGCCATTTCTTCAGTGTTGTCACATGAAAAGATACAATAAAAAATTTACAAAAATGTGAGGGGTGTACTCACTTTTGTGAGTTACTGTGTATATATATATTTATATATATATATATGTGTATATGTAAAAAATGCTTAAAGCAGGGCGCTTATAGAATGTGATTCATTCATGTAAGCCATATATGAATAACCCTTTTAGCTGTGTATAACATAAATAAATAAGAGTAACCAACTGTGATGTTATTTATCACCTCTATATGTTTCAATACTTAGAGGTTATATGTAAAACAAAATTAAATAGTGGTATCATTCTATGAACCAATTTTGATTGTGTTAAGTGCTCTTCCCTTTAAAAACTCCCACCAACACAGTGACTTTTCATAATATAGGTGCTGCACCATGTAAATTGCAAATGTATAAGCTCACCAAAAGTCCCCAGGTCCCAGGGACCAAAAAGCCTTATCACAATTGCGAGCACTCAGATCGACCAGGAAATCCTCCTCAATCGCCTCTCAGATAGCCGATGGCAAGTACATAAAAGGCAAACAAAACACCAAATAATAGTTCAACCCTGTTTTATTGTATGTTAGCCACCAACAAACAGCCAATGGTTATGCTTACATATGTGGTGCCCAAACCAGGACCGGTTCGAATGGCATTAATGATTGCATTCCCATACAGTACCAATTGCAGTCTCACCCTTTGCTAGGTACTCGGATGAGGCGGCCGGCGTGCATTCCATCTAGTCGCCGGACGTTACGCCAACGGTTTACAGGAAATGTAGACAGTGAATGCATTTCGCCGTATGGAGTCTTCAGGAAATCTGGTCACTATCTACCATAGGGGAGTTAATTTACCTGATAAACGCTTCTGATTGGTGAGCCACCATGAAGCGCAAACAACTTTATTGACATACCAATCTTAATAACTAGTACTCTCTTTTACTAAACCACCGTGAGGCACAAAAAAACGACATATTCGATATGCCTCCATATACATTCTAGTTGTAAATACTCATATTCTCTGTCGGGATGCAATATCAGCCATCAAGCCGGTGACGCTCTTACAATAACCAATACATGAAACATAATTATTTGCACAAATACTAAAATGGCTAAATCTTACCCTATATATAAAAAAACACACAAAAAAAAGGTTTTTTTGCACCTCACGTTGGTTTAGTACAAGAGAGTACTGGTTATTGAGATTGGCTAGTCCATCACCTTTACCCTCAGCATCTTTAGCAAGGCAGTGGTCGTCTTGGAGGTGTGTTTGGGTTCATTATCATGTTGGAATACTGCCATGCAGCTCATTCTCCGAAAAAAAAAAAAAAAATTAACAAACATGTTATACTTTCCTCCACGGTGCAGTTGGTTTTGCACAGAGCAGCCCAGATCCTCCTCTTCTCGGGTCCCTCGTACCTGCTCCTGGCCCCTCCCTCCTATCAAGTGCCCCCACAGCAAGCAGCTTGCTATGGGGGCACCTGAGCCTAGCTGCAGCTCCGTGTCTCTCTCCTGATTGGCTAAGTGACTTGATTGACAACTACGGGAGCCAATGGCGATCCGATTGGTGCTGGGAGATAAAACATGGGAGATACAGCATGATTACCATATCATTTACGATGCATACATTTATTTTCACAACATTAGTATATAGTATTTCATTTTCACATAACCATATCACAAATTCCAAACTGGAAGACATAATGTACATACAATTATATTATCATATTCATTGGAGTACTGATGGGTACCTACCCAAACCTAGAAGGAGGACATAGAGCACCCAAATCAGCAGGGTGGGATGAAGGGAGGTCACCCGCAAAAGCCATTCTGAGAGGGATGCACACCAGGCACTATACAGCCATAACATGGAGGTTATGGAGGTATGATAATATGATTGCATGTACATTATGTCTTCCAGTTTGGAATTTGTGATATGGTTATGTGAAAATGAAATACTATATAGTAATGTTGTGAAAATAAGTGTATGCATCGTGAATTATATGGTAATAATGCTGTATCTCCCAGCGCCAATAGGATCTCCTGAGGAAGCTGTAAGCGAAATACGTAGTGATCCATTGGCTTACGACGCATGAGATTCCTGTTCGGCCCGGACACTTGATACCATTGTCAATTCTGTGCTTCCCTACATATCAGATCCTGGTACGTAATGGGCATGTAACAGGTTCTTGTGCTTTAGGGAGATGGCACACAGCACTTACCACATTATTTTTCATGTTGTAATAAATTTTCTATTTTCATAATTTTGAGTACTGGTCTTTCCTTATAGGATTACTGGTGGCTACCTTTAAAGTCCTACACACTCTTCCATTTCTTTTTCTAAGTTTATATGGCACTGACACATTCAGCACTTTACAGAGAACACTGAATTGCACTAATTAGTCATTAGCCCCAAAGGTGCTTCAGATTTAATGTCCTAAAGAATAACTTTTAGTTTTGGACAGAGTGGAGAGGGATTAGGTTTTTATTGTTGCCTGTGCCCCTCTTGGTCAGATCCACCCTCTCTATTTGTCCTGATTATCACCAAAACTGAAAATAAAATCCCAAATTTTGTAGGTTGTCCCCAGCAATAGAGAGGAAAGCTTCCAATGGAGACACTAGTTCTGGTGACAACCAGGGATTCCCTCACTTTGGAGGGCTTTCCTCTCACTTCCTGTTGTGGCTATGGGACAGAAAGTGAAGGGCAATCACCCCTATGGAACACAGATGGCAAAAAAAAAAAAAACAGTAGGGGTTTTACCCTCCCTTACTTATCAAAAATGAAAAAAAAAAAAAAAATTTGCCTTCAGTTCTATGTTAAATACAATCACGCACACATGCCAATGTGCCCAATCCAACTACTATCACTGTGTTGTACTGGTCTAAATCATTTGGTGGAGGGGGGGGGGGATTATGGTGTGGGGTTGTTTTTCCGGGGTTGGGCTTGGCCCCTTAGTTCCAGTGAAGGGAACTTTTAAGGCATCAGCATACCAAGACATTTTTGACAATTTCATGCTCCCATCTTTGTGGGAACAGTTTGGGGATGGCTCATTCCTGTTCCAACATAACTGAGCACCAGTGCACAAGCAAGGTCCATAAAGACATGGTCGAGCGAGTTTGGGGTGGAGGAAATTGACTGGCCTGCACAGAGTCCTGACCTCAACCCGATAGAACACCTTTGGGATGAATTAGAGTGAAGAATGCGAACCAGGCCTTCTGGTCGAACATCAGTGCCTGACCTCACAAATGCACTTCTGGAAGAATGGTCAAACATTCACATAGACACACTCTTCCCAGAAGAGTTGAATCTGTTATAGCTGCAAAAGGTGGGCCAACTCATTATTGAACCGTACAGACTAAGACTGGGATGCCATTAAATGCATGTGCGTGTAAAGGCAGGTGTCCAAATACTTTTGACAATATAGTGTAGCTTTCACATGCCTTGGTTGGAGGCCGAAGTGGCGAGAGGGCTTTCCCTTGTCGCTCTAGTCTGAGTACCCCAGAGTGAGGGAACAATGGAACAAAAAAGTACAGGGGCCAGTAATGAGGTAGCAGGTAGCAGTAGTCTCTGGACTGCAGTAAGCAGTAGTGCAGGCACATCAGAGGAGGGCCATGGATTGGCAGGAAGGCAGCCAGTAACTGGACCTTGAAAGCTTGGTACATAGACTGCAAGGATGCACAGCTGGAGGTAGATGCAAGTACCCATTGAAATCAAGGATGTGTTTAAATGGCAAGCCACGGTCAGCATTGATGGACAGCAAGGATAAAGCCAGTAGCCAAGTCAGAGTCATACACGAGGAGCCAGAGTAAAGCAGCAGGTGGAGGTCAATATGAGAAAGACAGAAGAGCGTGGTCAGAGGCAAGCCAGGGTCAAAGTCCAGAATCCACAAAGCAAGGTCAGGAGCAGACTGGGTCAGCAACAAGAGCAGGAACGTAGGAACACAGGTCACGGGTATGTGAAGAATATCCAGTGATTAGCATACTTCAGGGTTTCGTTTACATAGGCAGCTTGGCACCAATCCCAGGACTGGATATCCACTGGCATGCGCCAATGTGCACACAATGATGCGCCGACACGTCAGTGCACGTAGTTTACTGGCCAAAGCCCATCTTTCTGCTGGCACATGAACACGAGCATGAGTATGAGCATTCGCTGTACAAGTATTGGTCTCCTAAAAATAGTACTGTATTTTCTGGCGTATAAGACTACTTTTGAACCTCAAAAAAATCCCCCAAAAATGGGGAGTCATCTTATACGCTGAGTATAATATCTCCAAGGTACCCCAAGTACTGTAATACATGTAATCTCTCATAATATCTCCAAGCTACCCTAAGTATAAGTATTACCAGTAGATGTAATCTCAAGACGCTGGCTGTGTAGGAATCCTGTACCTGTATACCGTATGTACCGTAGCTTCGGCTACAAACAGTGTACCACAGTGAGTGGAGTAACATCGGCCCACCTTTCTGACTCTGCCAATCCGAGCAGGCTTTGCATTGAATAATAGAATACATCGCTCACTGTGATTGGCGCAGCGCGGTATACTGTATGTAGCCGAAGCTATGGTACATTCGGTATACCGGTACAGGATTACGGCACAGCCGGCGCCTTGAGATTACATCTACTGGTAATACTTATACTTAGGGTACCTTGGAGATATTATGAGAGATTACATGTATTACAATACTTGGGGTACCTTGAAGATCTATGAGAAATCTGATGTTTTTCAATGGTGTTTCCTTGCTTCGGAAGAGGGTTAGTCTTATACGGCGAGTATAGCCCAAAACCTATGTTTTAAAATTAGGGGGGTCGTCTTATATGCCCAGTCGTCTTATACGGTATATACAGTTGAATCTTACAGCCTAAAGACCATGCCGCAGTTATACAGGTGTTCTTCAGCAAATAAAGGTCAATATTAGGAAAAAATACAGATTATACGAAATATGATTCTTTGACTTGTGGAAGAAACTGGAACACCCAACCATTAACCACTTGCCTACTGTGCACTTAAACACCCTTCCCATCCAGGCCAATTTTCAGCTTTCAGCGCTGTCACACTTTGACTGACAATTGCGCGGTCATGCTACACTGCACCCATTTGAAATTTTTATCATTTTTTTCACACAAATAGAGCTTTCTTTTGGTGGTATTTAATCATCTCTGGGTTTTTTATTTTTTACAAAAAAAAAAAGAATAAAGACAGAAAATTTTGAAAAAAAAAAAAAAAGTTTCTTATTTTCTGTGAGTAAATTTTGAAAATAAATTTTTCTCCTTCACTGAAGGGCGCTGATGAGGCGGCACTGATGGGCACTGATAGGCTGCACTGATGGGCACTGATGAGGCGGCACTTATGGGCACTGATGAGGTGGCACTTATGGGCACTGATGAGGAGGTACTAATATGCCGCAATGATGAGCACTGATAGGCGGCACTGATAGGTGGCACTGATAGGTGGCACTGATAGGGGGCACTGATAGGCGGCACTGATAGGCGGCACTGATAGGCGGCACTGATGAGCACTGATAGGTGGCACTGCTGGGCACTGAGAGGTGGCACTGCTGGGCACTGAGGTGGCACTGCTGGGCACTGAGAGGCGGCACTGGCGGGCGGCACTGCTGGGCACTGAGAGGCGGCACTGATGGGCACTGGCGGATGGCACTGATGGACACTGACGGGTGGCACTGATGGGCAGCACTGATGGGCAGCACCATCAGTGCCCACACTCAGTGCCCATAGTGCTGCCAGTCAGTGCTTATCAGTGCCTAGATGAGCAGGCACTGATGGGCACTGACTGGCAGCACTATGGGTACTGATTGTGGGCATTGATGGGGACACTGATGGCGGGCACTGTGGGCACTGATGGGGGGGCACTGTGTGTATGTTTTTACCTTGTAGTAATCAGGGCACTGGTGATCAGTGCCCTGATTACATGTCTCTTTGTCCCTGGCGCTGTGCAGCTCTCCCTCCTTCCTCACACTGCAGGCTCCGTGTGAGGAAGGAGCGCCGGCGATGAGAGATGATCTCATATGTTTACATATGAGATCATCTCTCATTGGATGATCCGATCACGTGGTGAATGGCCGCTGTGATTGGCCATTCACCACGATCTGTGATCGGCCGTGTCCAAGGGACACGGCCGACACAGATTCTCCCCGCTGCGCGCTCGCGGGAGCGCGCGGGGGGCGTGTCACTGGGAGGCCGTTTAAAAACGGCCTCCCGAAAATTCGAGTCCGCGCTGCAGCCGTATATAGGCTGTAGCGCGGATGGCAAGTAGTTAAAGGATCATAGACACAATATTCAGGTAGCAAATTAGTGGAAATTAAGCCTAGGTCTATAATTCTGCAAGGTAATAGTGTCAATCAATGGTACACTCGTCTGCCTGGTTTATCTGAAAGGTTTGGAAAGTGAAGGTTAACATATATAAAGGGAATTATTAGCTTGGTGTGCTAGATTATTACACTCTATTACAATTCTTTATACATAAAATAAATCCTTTTTTTTTTTTAACCATGCCAGAGGCAAAAGTATAATTTAACTTGTTCTCTGCTTGTAAGGGTTGTCATGAATACAGTAATGAAATAAACCACACAAGACCATTAGGAATTCCAGTAATGATTTGACTTTTTGTCATATATTTGCCCTCAGCTATTTAATTTATGTTTGGATGTTTTCCAGTATAGCAGTATCTCCAGCTAGTTACTACATAATAAAGATCAAAGGCAAATAAGTCATCTGTACACAGCCACACATATGATCAACAAACTATTTATTCTCAAAAATGAGACAACCTGTCCATAATGTGAGATCTTTTCAAGGGCGTTCTATTTTTCAGTAAAAAAAAAAAGGTTGGCGGGCATTTTTTTCCTTTAAGCATGTCACATGTTTTAGTTTTGTAATCCTACTAAAGCGTTTTATGTTTTTATTAGACAAGATTGTTTTAAAAAATGCTTTACAAGTTATATATCCTTTCTGGGTGTAGACTAGGTACAGTGGTAACCTTTACTAAATACCAAGAATCAAAGTGCCATGCTATAAGCAATATCTAAGATGACTAATACACCCCAAACCATACATCAAATCATCTCTAATAGTTGAACATCCAATATGATATGTTCAAAATATTTGTGCTTTTTTTGAAAATTGACCTTGAAAAATGCCAGAAAATAATAACAAGTGTGGGCTCCCATAGACCTCAATGTGGATTTAGCGCTGTGTTTGGAGTTTGCAGATTTTTACCAATCGAAGCAACTGATAAAAATAAGGAACGTAATACTAAATCCAGGTGGGGGGCCCATAGACCTCAATGGGGATTAAGCGCTGTGTTCAGAGTTTTCAGATTTTTACCAATCAAACCAATTGATAAAAATAAGGAACGTAATACTAAATCCAGGTGGGGGGCATCGCAATACTAAAGGCCCCAATATATATTCACCATAATACTGGTCTTAAACAGTACCAACTCACCTATAGTCCAGGTGTAGTCCCCCAAATTAAAAAAACACCTAACAATCAAACAAAACAAGGGAATTGGTGCAAAAGAAGGCCCACCCCAACAGTAGTTACAGTGGACCACACAATATATATATAAAAAAGACCAGATTCATTGCAAATGTATTCAAAATTACAAAAGGCTAAAACAAATTATTTAAGACAACCCTTTGACCTTCCATTGAAACATGCAAATTACCAGGCTCTGGCAGGACTCCTTGCTCCCTAACCTACCTGGCCCTTTCTTTCCTCCTCTCATCTCTTTCTTCTTTAACCTCTTCTCTTAACTTTCTACTTCTTGCCTCCACCTAAGGAGGTCTACAGGTTAAAGGTTCTGTGATCTCTTCTAGAAGGGAGGAAAGTGGGATTGTTGTCTCCCCCCCTTGTAGGGATTATAATAGATTCCCAAGTTTCTCTGGTCGAGAGATTAACCAGTTTGGTCATACTACTCACTTTTAATCCACAGTGCCATGGTTCAAAAGGAGCATCCTCAGAGTTGCGTACACAATGGTTTTCCTTAGATATTACTCAATCATTACAGCTGTAACACCCGCAGGATCATCTGACCCACATGGAAGAAAAATATATTTAAAATATATTTAAAATGTTTTTTTTATTTTTCCCAAATATATTGGAAATATATTTGAAATGCTACAATTTTGGCCATATTTAATATATTTCTAAAATTTTTATCCCAAATATATTGGAAATATATTTGAAATGCTACAATTTTGGCCATATTCAATATATTTCTAAAATTTTTATCCCAAATATATTGGAAATATATTTGAAATGCTACAATTTTGGCCATATTCAATATATTTCAAAATATTTTTTCCCTAAATATATTGGAAATACATTTTTCTTCCATACGGGGAGTTTCTCTCACCTCTGTTATATTTTATATCTAAGTGGGTTTGAGTGAGGGCATGTTTGATGACTTAATCTAACCCAGGACAGGAACATCTTATATCTAACTTCAGACTTGACATATGGGGAGTTCCCACCTCATAAACACCCTGGGACTTGCCTGAATTACCTGGCCTATCAACTGATGCACCAAGAGCACTCACCAGCTCAACTAAACATAGCACCTATAGCACATAGCATCATAGCATTGATATATGGTATCAATCCCTGGTACTCTCGTTGTTCTTCAAAGTTTGTGAATTTACTTAACTTACCTGGTTGACTTACCTCTTGGATGATTGTACCTCTACCTTACCTGTGTCAGATTGTTACATAGTTTACCTACTTTCAGGATTTAATTGAACTGTACTGTATCTGTTAACTGCTTTGAAACCTCAATAAAAATGATTGAAAGTAAAAAAATGATTTAAACCTCCACCAACTAACATTAAAAATGACAATGTTTTCATAATTTGACAAAGTCCGGTCTCAGCCACGCTCACACCATGTAATAAATTTGCAATAAATCTGGCCTTTTTTATTTTGAATATACTGCATGGTCCCCTTTACCTACTGTTGGGGTAGGGACATTCTTTCATACCATATCCCCCTGTTTTGTTTGCATATTTTTAGCCTAGGTTTGCGGATCCTCTTGCAAACTGAGCCTAGGCCTATAATAAAATAGTGTTCGCAATGTCATATTATAGTGTCTCTTGAACTGCAGAAAAAAAAAATCTTTAAAAATGCTCTTTCCCTTCACACCTGGTGAAAATACAAGCTTCTGACCTTGTATATATAGACCCCTTGATTATAGGAGGTCTATAAACACATGATTATTATGTGGAACCCTTCCATCAGTAAGCAGGGCCAGCCAGACTGAAGTTCAACAGACCATAAAGGATAAAAAAAAAAAATAAAAAACCCTCAAGCCGCCTCAGATGTAACAAGGGCTCAGAGAAACAAGAAAAGCCAAAAATATTGTTCACTGTTTCCTTATTTTAAAATGCCACAGCACAAAATAAAATAACTCACATTAACCACTTTAGTACCGGACACTTTCACCCCCTTCCTACCCAGGCCAATTTTCAGATTCCACCGCCGGGTGAGTTTTTTTAAGTTGTAAATTTTTTTGTCATAATTTTTTGGAAAATTAAGAAATAAATATATTTTCTTTTTACAAAGTTGTCTCACAAGTTATTTCTCTCACACAACATAGTCATACTTATAATTAC
The DNA here is from genome assembly GCF_965119305.1 of Pelophylax lessonae. Lineage (NCBI taxonomy): Eukaryota > Metazoa > Chordata > Amphibia > Anura > Ranidae > Pelophylax > Pelophylax lessonae. The sequence goes on along the minus strand of NC_138771.1, from coordinate 31,921,181 downwards.
ACCCCAAAACACATTCTGCTATTCCTCCTGAGTATTGGGATACCATATGTATGAGACATTTTCACAACCTAGATGCATAGAGGGACCCGACATCCAAGGAGCATCTTTAGTTGTTCGAACATAAATGTCGGGAGGCCATGGAGCACCAGGACAGTGGAAACACCCACAAAATTACCCCATTTGGAAAGAAAACATTCCAAGGTATTTTTTAAAAGGCATAGTGAGTCTTTTGAAAATGTCACTTTTTGACACAAGTTTTTGGAAAATGAAAATGTCTTTTTTTTTTACACAAAGTTGTCAATTAGTAAGAGTTTTCTAACACACATCATAGCAGATTTGGAATTACAGCCAAGAAACATTCTGATAATCCTTCTGAGTATGGCAATACCATATGTGTGAGACTTATTCACAGCCTATCTACATATAGGGACCCAAAATCCAAGAAACCCCTTCAGGCGTTCTAGGGGCATAAATTACACATCTAATTTCCTGACTACCTATCACATTTTTGGAGGCCCTGGAGAGTAGAAAAACCCCCATAAAGTGACCCCATTATAAAAGGCAAACACCCCAAGGTATTTTCTAAGTGGTACGGTTAGTCTTATGAGGACTTTTTATTTTTCAAACAATTTTGAATAATGTGGAAAGAAAATAATTATTTTTCTTTAACACAAATGCAATACCAAATGTGTGTGACTTTTAAATACTTCTGGACTGGAAGATTTTGCCCCTTAATGACCAGGTCATTGTTTGCGATTCGGCACTGCGTTACTTTAACGGACAATTTCACAGTCACGCAATGCTGTACCCTAATAAAATTAATGTCCTTTCTTTTTTATCCACAAATAGAGCTTTCTTTTGGTGGTATTTGATCACATGTGCGATTTTTATTTTTTGAGCTATAAACAAAAAAAGAGCAACAATTGTGAAAAAAAAATATATATTTTTGACTTTCTGCTATATACTATTCCCAAAAAAAAAAAAAAACATAATTAAAAATCTAATTTTTTCATAATTTTAGGCCAATTTGTATTCTGCTACATATTTTTGGTAAAAAAAAATCCCAATAAGCGTATTTTGATTTGTTTGCACAAAAGTTATCGCATCTACAAACTAGAGGAAAGATTTATGTTATTTTTTGACTTTTTTACTAGTAATGGCGGTGATCAGCGATTTTTAGCAGGACTGCGACATTGGGGTGGACAGATCGGACCCCTAACTGACATTTTTGACACTTTTGGGGGAACCAGTGACATTACTACAGCAATCAGTGCTAAAAATATGCACTGTTACTGTAATAATGGCGATGGCAGGGAAGGGGTTAACCTTGGGGCTATCAAAGGGTTATATGTGAGCCTTTGTTTTCTAACTGTGAGGGGGATGGACTTGTGAAATCAACACAGAGACCTGTGATCCTAAATAGGAGGAACACAGGAGCTCTGTATTGATTCCTGACATAACAACGATCTGTTGTGTTAACAACAGCAGACCACTGTTCTCTCTCCATGGGGAGCTATTGCCGCCGGCCCCGTGAATCAGCTTCCCCACTGGCAAATGGAGGCGCGTGCAGGTACAGGTACGGCAATTTACGCAGCCGAGTCAGCCTGCCACAGTATATATAGGCTGGACTGATTATGTACCGGACTTTTAATCTTGTATATCGCATAAATCAACCAATTGTGTCAAAATCCCTGTACTGTAATGGTGACTTCTGTATGAGTGATCTGGGAATATAGCGCAATGTAGAATCACCAATAGCAGTCCCAGTTCCTACGACTATCCATGATACAGGGTCACTGTGATTGGCACTTTGACCAATCACAGGGATCACAGTAGTAAGCAATGGCGTCCTGAATGACAGTCATTGTTTACTACTATTTGTTTACTACTATTTATGTGATCACTGTGATTAATCACAGTGATCACAATGTACCAGGGCTAATCACAGGGTGACTGGTGGAGACAGCGGTCACAGATCACACTGCTGCATGCTCCTGAGAGTGCATACGTAAGGACATTTGGATACATACATCTGCATTGGTACTTCTCCCGTCCGGCTGTATATATACTTTGACTAGACAGGAGGTGGTTAAAGACTAAGTCCAACTTTTAGAAAAAAAAATAAACAATGCACCCAAATTTGCAGGAGATAAATTGTGAATGTATTTTTTTTTTTCTATAGGAGCCTGAAAAGCACCACACCCATGATAAGGTGGATCATGGGTGCAATGCCAGGATCCTGCAGACTCTTCTGACTACCTCTTACATTACCATACCTCTTACAGGACCAGAACAGTAGAAACATCCATAAAATGACCCCATTATGGAAAGCAAACACCTCAAGGTATTTTCTATGAGGTGCAGTGAGTTTTTTGAAGACCTAATTTTTTGTCAAAAGTTTTTGGAAAATGTAGAAAGAAAATGATTTGTTTTTAACACAATGGCAATACCACATGTGTGTGTGACTTTTAAAGTGTTTGGACTAATTATTATGTGCCGGACATTTTATCTTGCTTATCACATAAATTAACCAATTGTGTCAAAATCCATGTACTGTAATGGTTATTTCTGTATAAGTGATCTGGGAATATAGCGCAGTGTAGACCTATAGCAGTCCTAGTTCCTGAAGCTATACATGGTACAGGGTCACTGTGATTGGCCCTGTACCATGTGATCACTGTGACCAATCATCAGTATATATACTTTGACTAGACAGGAGTTTGTTAAAGGCTATGTTTAATTTGCAGGAGATAAATTGTGAACATATTTTTTTTTTCCATAGGAGCTTGCAAAGCACTACACCCATGAGAAATGGATCGCAGGTGCAATGCCAGGATCCTGCAGACCCTTCCACCGGCCTCCTTTCTAGACCTCTGTAGGAGCTTGCAGTTGGAGAGCTGGGGGAAATGTCAATGAACTACGAGTGTAGTGATTACCGCACTTGTGTTCCATTGAGAACTATAAGTCTGTCTGCTGTAGTGGCAGCAATATCAAAGAGACAGCTGCTCCAGGGGAGAAGAACCCTTGCACATTGTTGGGGAGGGGGGTACCATTTGCATCGTATTACATGTTACACCCTAAATATGTGTGTAATATGGAACATGCTGAAAAAAGTGGAATTAGCCTTTAAGTGAGGGCAGAACTATTGAATTCGGTTTGCTATGAATTACTGCACTTTAGAAATAGCACTTAGAAATAAGCATTCTTTGCTAAATATAAATACAGCATCACGTTGAAATGACTTAATAATACTTATCACAAAGTATTGTGGTGGCTGCATTCGTTTTCTTTTTTAGACTCTTTTTATTTTCACCCAGGGGTTCGGCTATTAATTCTTATATTTTTCAATGTCCTATAACAGACCAAGCTGTCCAGATAAATTAGCAGTTAGAGGGTTGAGACAGACCATTTGCCGCTGACAGAGGTGCTTACAATAGTCAGCTTTTATTCATTTATGTAAAACCTTTGACCCCAAAATGAAGAAAAAAAAAAACCTGTTGCTTTAACTGCCTAAAATGTATTAGGTGGGGTTCAGCTTTAATTTGTTAGTCAAGTCCATCAAAATCTGCTAGTCCATCTAACACGCCTCTCCCCTTAGACTGACAATGCTGCTGTCCAAGGGTGTCTCTGTTGCTCCTCCTTTAACCACCTCAATACTGGGCACTTTCACCCCCTTCCTTCCCAGACCAATTTACAGCTTTCAGTGCTCTTGCACTTTGAATGACAATTACTCAGTCATGCTACACTGTACCCAAATGAAATTTTTATCATTTTTTTCACACAAATAGAGCTTTCCTTTGGTGGTATTTATTCACCACTGGGCTTTTTATTTTTTGTGATAAGCGAAAAAAGAATCTTGAAAAAAAAACAATATTTTCTACTTTCTGAGTCAAAAGAAATCCAATAAAATCAAATTTCATCATAAATTTAGGCCAGAATGTATTCTGCTACATGTCTTTGGTAACAAAAATCCTGATAAGTGTATGATATTAGATTTGTGTGAAAGTTATAGAGCCTACAAGCTAGGCTACTTTACGTATCATCAAAAATTGATCAATCCTGATATACTGACTACCTATCTCATTTCGTGAGGACAGCACAAATACCCCCCAAATGACCCCTTTTTGAAAAGATGACAGTCCAAGGTATTTAGTAAGAGGCATGGTGAGTTTTTGGAAGTTGCAATTTTTTGCCCACAATAGTTTGGGTAAGCAAGTTATTTCTTACACATGGCATAGATAAACTTACAACTACACCCCAAAATACATTCTGCTACTCCTCCTGAGTATGGCGATACCACATGTGTGAGACTTTTCCACAGCCTGACCACATGCAGAGGCCCAACATCCAAGTAGCACCGTCAGGCGTTCTAAAGGTATAAATTACACATTTCATTTCCTGAGTACCTATCACATTTTTGAAGTCCCTGGAGCACCGGGACAATGGAAACTCCTACAAAATTACCCCAATTTTGAAAGCAAACACCCCAATGTATATTCTACGAGGCATAATGAGTCTTTTGAACATGTCACTTTTTTCCACAAGTTTCTGTAAAATATGGAAAGAAAATTAAAACGTATTTTTTTTTACACAAAGTTGTCACTTTATAAGATATTTCTGACACCTAGCATGTACATTCTGCTACTCCTCCTGAGTATGGCGATACCACATGTGTGAGACTTTTCCACAGCCTGGTCTTATACAGAGGTCCAAAATCCAAGTAGTACCGACAGGCGTACTAGGAGCATGAATTACACATTTCATTTCCTGAGTACCTATAACATTTTGGAAGGCCCTGTTACAGATGTTGATCACTGGTATGTGGCAGATGTTCACTGGGACAGATGTGGCAGTTTATCATGGACAGATGTAGCATTTTGTCATGGGCAGATGTGGCAGATTATCATGGACAGATGCACCAGATGATCACTGGCAGATGTGGCAGATGATGTGCGCCAGATGGTCATGGACAGATGTGGCAGATTATCACGGACAGATGTGGCAAATGATCAAGGACAGATGTGGCATATTATCAAGGACAGATGTGGCATATTATCATGTACAGATGTGGCAGATTATCATGGATAGATGCACCAGATGATCACTGGCAGATGTCACAGATAATGTGTGCCAGATGTGCGCCAGATGATCACAGACAGGTGTGGCATATGATCACGGACAGATGTGGCAGATTATCACGGACAGATGCACCAGATGATCATGGACAGATGTGCCAGATGATAACTGGCAGATGTGGCAGATGATGTGCACCAGATGATCACAGACAGATGTGGCAGATGATGTGCGCCAGATGTGCGCCAGATTATCATGGACTGATTTGGCAGATGATATTCGCTAGATGTGCGCCAGATGATCACAGACAGATTTGGCAAATTATGTGCACCAGATGTGTGCAAGATCATCACCAACAGATGCAGCAAATGATCATGAACAGATGTGGCAGATGATCACTGGCAGATGTGGCAGATGATATGCGCTAGATGTATGCCAGATGATCACAGACAGATGTGGCAGATGATGTGCGCCAGATGTGTGCCAGATGATCACAGACAGATGCGGCAAATGATCACGGACAGATGTGGCAGATGATCACTGGCAGATGTGGCAGATGATGTTCGCTAGATGTACGCCAGATGATCACAGACAAATGTGGCAGATGATGTGTGCCAGATGTGCGCCATATGTGCACCAGGTGATCACAGACAGATGGGGCAAATGATCCTGGACAGATGTGGTAAATGATCATGGACAGATGTGCCAGGTGATCACTGGCAGATGTGACAGATGATGTGCGCTAGATGTGCGCCAGATGATCACAGACAGATGTGGCAGAGGATGTGTGCCAGATGTGTGCCAGATGATCACTGACAGATGCGGCAAATGATCACGGACAGATGTGGCAGATGATGTGCGCTAGATGTACGCCAGGTGATCACGGACAGATGTGGCAGGCGATGTGTGCCAGATGTGCGCCATATGTGCACCAGGTGATCATGGACATATGTGGCAAATGATCATGAACAGATGTGGTAAATGATCATGGACAGATGCGCCAGATGATCACTGGCAGATGTGGCAGATGATGTGCGCTAGATGTGCGCCAGATGATCACAGACAGATGTGGCAGATGATGTGTGCCAGATGTGTGCCAGATGATCACCGACAGATGCGGCAAAGGATCACGGACAGATGTAGCAGATGATGTGCGCTAGATGTACGCCAGATGATCACTGGCAGATGTGACAGATGATGTGCGCTAGATGTACGCCAGATGATCACAGGCAGATGTGGCAGGTGATGTGTGCGTCAGATGTGCACCAGATGATCATGGACAGATGTGGCAAATGATCATGGACAGATGTGGTAAATGATCATGGACAGATGCGCCAGATGATCACTGGCAGATGTGGCAGATGATGTGTGCTAGATGTGCGCCAAATGATCACTGACAGATGTGGCAGATGATGTGCGCCAGATGATCACGAATAGATGTGGCAAATGATTATGGACAGATGTGGCAAATGATCATGAACAGATGTGGTAAATGATCATGGACAGATGCGCCAGATGATCACTGGCAGATGTGGCAGATGATGTGCGCTAGATGTGCGCCAGATGATCACAGACAGATGTGGCAGATGATGTGTGCCAGATGTGTGCCAGATGATCACCGACAGATGCGGCAAAGGATCACGGACAGATGTGGCAGATGATGTGCGCTAGATGTACGCCAGATGATCACTGGCAGATGTGACAGATGATGTGCGCTAGATGTACGCCAGATGATCACGGGCAGATGTGGCAGGTGATGTGCGTCAGATGTGCACCAGATGATCATGGACAGATGTGGCAAATGATCATGGACAGATGTAGTAAATGATCATGGACAGATGCGCCAGATGATCACTGGCAGATGTGGCAGATGATGTGTGCTAGATGTGCGCCAAATGATCACTGACAGATGTGGCAGATGATGTGCGCCAGATGATCACGAATAGATGTGGCAAATGATTATGGACAGATGTGGCAAATGATCATGGACAGTTTTGGTAAATGATCACGGACATATGTTCACTGTAACAGATTAATGTACTGGGACAGATGTGTGACAGGTGTTTTTATTTACTTGGGGACACTGTGTGTTGGGGACACTGTATTGGTTTGTTGGGGCACTGTGTGTGGACACTAGCAGGGTGATCAGGGAGTAAAGAGCAGTAAAACAGCTCTATACTCACTGATCGCCACCTGCCAGCACCGATCCGCTCTCCTTCTCCTCACTATAATTACATCACATGATGGCTGTGATTGGACACAGCCGTCATGTGATCAGGAGGGCCAATCACAGGGCCCTCCTGCCGAACAGTGTTGCGTTGTGTCCAGGGACACAGGCACACCGAGATCGCGCTGCTGCGCATGCATGCAGCTGCGCATGCATGCGGCTGCGCGATCTCCCTCCTTCTGAAGGATGTTCTTGAACGTCCACTCAGAAGGAGGAAGCTCCCACATGACCGTATATGTACATTAGCCAGGTGCGAGGAGGTTAAGAATGGAGACACTCTAAAAGAGGAAGTGTGTTACTGCCTAGATCACCAGGTGAAAATAAAGGGAAAAAAGCTTAAAAAAAGAAAACAAATGCAAAAATCACATCTAAGAAGTGGTAAGCTGCACCGATTTCATACATACAAATGTTTATGAGTACAACCTGGACTGTGGCATCCATATATATATATACTGAATTGTTTAGACATGAAAGAAACTATAACCTCTGGGTGCTGTCCACCCACAACTTTGCCAAATATATATACAGTGAGTATAGAAAAGAATCACCCCCTTTTAAAATAATCACATTTTGTTGCTTTGCAAGTTAGAAAAAGGAATACCCTCCTTATGTCAATATTTTATCGATCCACATTTTGCTTTAATTCCAGCCTTTTGTCTGTTGGGATTTGTCTCTACTAACTTTGCACATCTAGACTTTGCAATATTTGTCCACTCTTCTTTGCAGAACTGCTCAAGTTTGGTTAAATTTGATGGTGCCCATTTGTGGACTGCAGTCTTCAAGTCATTCCACAGAATTTCAATGGGGTTTAAGTCTGGGCTCTGAATAGGCCATGCAAGGACATTCACCTTCTTCTCCTTCAACCACTGTGTGCTCATTTTTCCCGTGTATTGTGGATCATTGTCATATTGGAAGGTAAACCTTTTCCCATTGGCAATTTTCTAGAAGAGGGCAGCAGTTTTTTCTCAAGAATTTGATGGTATTTTGCCCCATCCATTTTTTCCTTCTATCCTGACAAGTACTCCAGTCCCTGTTGCAGAGAAACGTCCCCATAACAGGATGTTATCACCTCCATGCTTTACTGTAGGAATGGTGGATGGTGAGCTGTATTGGATTTCCGCCAGACATATCTTTGCTGTTGAGGCCGAATAGTTTAATTTTAGTCTCATCTGACCATGGCACCTTTTTCCATGTGGCCTCAGAATCTTCAAGGTGCAGTTAAGGTGGTCAGATGATACTAAAATTGAATTAAACTGTGTACTGTATATATCATGCCTATATGTCTATATGTCATACAGTAGGATTTTAACGCTCTACAATCCTATTTTTTATTATTATTTAGTTGTCTAGTTGGCTTCAGCTTAGGTTTTTGACAAATATCTGCTTTTAGAAGTGTTAATGCTTTTGGTTTATTTTATGATCTACATCAGAATTTTCTTGGAAAACCACTTGTGTTGCCTGGAACCAGATAAAAAATTGCATGTAATAATAATACTAATTTAGCTGACAGCTGAAGTTTTGTGAAAGAGTAGTGACAGGTGCTAATCACAGCACTGGCTATTTTTATGTTGTTACTCTTTAACCCTGTGTCTACCAGTTGAAGGAACATAAGCCTAAACTACAAGCCTATAAAGAAAGTAAATCCATAGCTGCCGAAAATATATAATTCAGGGGTGTCCAACCCTCTGACCTTCCTGGGCCACATTGGAAGAAGAGGAATTGTCTTGGGCAGCACATAAAATACACTAAAAATAAGGATAGCTGATGAGAAGAAAATGTCAGACAGGTCATAAGTTAAAGTGATACTAAAGTCTCATTTTTTTTTTCATTAAAAATAACAAACATGTCATACTTACCTCCTCTGTGCAGTTAGTTTTGCACAGAGCAGCACTGATCCTCCTCTTCTTGGGTCCCTCTTCGGTGCTCCTGGCCCCTGTACTCCTGCTGAGTGCCCCCACAGCAAGCAGCTTGCTATGGGGGCACCTGAGCCGAGCTGCAGCTCCCTGTGTTCATTCAGACATAGAGCTGTGGCCAGGCCCCACCCCATTTCTCTCTTTATTGGCTCACTGATTTTGATTGACAGTAACGGGAGCCTGTGGCACCACGCTACTTTCTCAGCCAATGAGGAGAGGAGTCCAAGACAGCCGACACTCGCGTTCAACATTGCTGAATCTGGATGGACCTCAGGTAAGTATTAGGGGGGCTGAGGGGGTTGCTGCATTAAAGAGGAATGCCTTAATGCATTAAAGAGGAAGTAAAGTCCTTTTTTGTAATTGTACCTACAGGAAAGCCTATAATAAGGCTTACCTGTAGGTACTGTAAATATCTCCTGCACAGTTTAGGAGATATTCAGAATGCATGCAGCCGATGACCTCATTGGCGCATTCGCTCTGAAGGTTCGGCTTACCGTGCAGGACCTTCAAAGCCCGTGCTATAAACGGCGGGTTCCGCGGGCATGTGCGGGAGTGACGTCATCGTGGCTCTGGCCACTCACAGCCCCAGAGCCCGCAAACTCAAAAGAAACACCGGGAAGATGTCAGCTGTCTCAGCGGTGGGCGGGAGCCGCTGGAGAGCTTCATATTAAGGTAACTATTTCATTCGAAGCTCATTAGACCATTGTCTTACAGGTTTTTTTTTTTTTGGGGGGGGCTTTTTTTTCTCGAGGTTTACAGTCTCTTTAAGATAAATATACTTCTGGCTTTACAACTACTTTAACAATCACTGTTATTGATAATGTACCTATTTGAATAATACAACTTCCCTTTTTTTGTAATATTTTTTATTTTAAAAGTAAAAGAGGGTAACATAAAACTAGTGCGATGATTGACACGGTTTATGATAAACTAAGGCATCAATATCTGGTTGGATGGATGTAGTGGCAATGCTTAATGAATTCTCAAGGTGCTCATCTGATATTTTTGTTCTAATTTTGCCCTTCGTGTGCTTCATCCATGAAAATATTTGCTCACAAATATAGGTGTTGCCAAAAACTGATGACATGAATAAGGCGTGATTGTGAACAGTGGTAGATATTTTGGGGGGGAAGATAAAACTTATAAAAGCCCACTAAAGACACACTGTCAAATTTTTCTTCGGCCGCATATGTCCACTAAGTGTAAACTAATTTTAACAACCCCCCCCCCCAAAAAATCAAAATTTTTTAGTATGTTTACAAGTTTGTGTTGGGCCGTAGGCCGCATGTAGGTTGTAGGCTGGGACCCCTGGTATAACTGTAAGTTTGGCAATACTTGCAACCACCAAGCAGCTCTGTACCGTGTTTCCCCGAAAATAAGCCTGGGTCTTATATTAATTTTGGCACCAAAAGACACAGTAGAGCTTTTTTTCGGGATAGGTCTTATAATGTTCTGTCCTGTCCCTCTCTTCCCTCCCTGCGTGCCAAGAATCCAGTGTGAACCTAGTGTTCCATAGTGTATATAAAATCCTAGGATGCACTTTATTAGTGTTTTATATATGTCCAGTGTGTGTTTTTGTAATACAATAGTGTAAAATACCTTCATTACATCACTGCTGTGTCTCCCACTTTCTACTGTCTCTCATACCGTCTCTCATACTGTCTCTCATCCTCTCCTGTCAGAGGGGGATCTCAGCCTCTCCCCTATGCAGTTTACACAGAAGCGCAGGGTACATTAGATTACAATAGTGTGAAATACCTTCTACATCACCGCTCTGGGCTCAGCTGATCTGCAGCCCTCTTCTCCCCCGCTGACAGCTGGGGGTCACGGAAGGGCCGATGTATCGAAGGTATTTCCCACAATTCTAATCAAATACCGGCGCTTCTGTGTAAACTGCAGAGGGGAGGGGCTGAGATACCCCTCTGACAGCTACCGGTATGAGAGGAGAAAGACAGAATCAGCTGAGAGCAGAGCGGTGATGCAGGGAAGGTATTTCACAGTATTATATTACAAAAACACACATTGGACGTTATTTAAAACACTAATAAAGTGTTAAATGATAAAGGATTTTTCATACACTAAACTAGGGCTTATTTTCAGGGTAGGGCTTATATTGCAGCCCTCCCCAAAAATAGCACTAGGTCTTACTTTCAGGGTAAACATGGTAAAATGAGTGAGCAGAATACAGATGAAGATATAATTTAAACCTCAGTTCCAGGATATTAGCACCCCCTCTAACTAACAACTGTTATAAAAATATTATCAGGTCAAGGTCAGGACTCTGTGTAGTCCAGTCAAGTTCCTCCACCCCAAACTCACTCATCATGTCTTCCCAGCAGAGTTGAGGCTGTTATAGCTACAAATGGTGGGCCAACTCAATATTGAACACTGAGGACTAAAGCCCCGTACACACGCGTCGAAAATTGGCAGGGAATTTTCGGCCAACGTCCGATCTGCCGATTTTCGGCTTGTTAGTATGATGCTTCCGACAACCGACTCCGACTTTTCGCCCGAAAAAAATCTGGTGTGCAGACTATAAAATTTTTGTTGGCCGTCAAAACACGGCCGATTTTCGTGCAGTCAGTACAGATTTCGACAGGGAAAAATCTGATGAGCAAGTCTGGGCATGCTCAGAGAAGAAAGAACACAAAGAAATCAAACCAACACATGACATCACTTCTGAAGTAGAATTTTGTTGGGCGAGAAAATTTGTGTGCAGTCTAGGCACATTCCAACCAACAAAACACCACTCTGGACAAAAGTCGGATGATCGGTCGGCCGATAATCGTTGCGTGTGTACGGAGCTTTAGACTCGGATGCAATTAAAGTTCATGTGTGTGTAAATGCAGACGTCCCAATATTTTTGGTGATATAGTGTAAATTCCCACTGACACAATTGATCTTGATGTTTCTCTGTATGGGGGAATTCTTCCCAATGATCACAAGTGTAAGGAGCATTCCTGCCACTGCCCATCACACTAATATATCATGAGCTGTAAATACAATAAATTTTAGCAGGGGGTCACTGAGACCGGAAACTTACAGTATTTCAAGGATTCCTCTGTGTTGAAAAGATTGAGAAAGGCTGCTTTAAACTATTTGGTAATGCACACGTTCTCCTCTTTTAGTGGATTATACCTGTAATGCCACCCTAATACTGCCCCATAGGCTAAGCACTATGTATCCATCGGCAGAGATTCTTTCTACCTCTATTGATTTCCTGTGAAGTTGTACATGTTGAGTTTCACGTTATTTAATTACTTTGAAAATACGAAGCAAGTTCCTGTTTTACCAGATTAACGCAAATCTGATGAGTGAAATCTCAGACAAATCCCAAAACTTGGACACAATACGACAGCAGATTCAGCGGCGAGCACCCTACGGGGACCTGTCTTAACAAATTTTATACTTTCTTTGTCACTGACTGCCTGTCTTTCTTCTTGTCACTGAATAACTATGTAACTAAGTGTCGCAAAATGCCAACCATATGGAGAACAAATGTATCTGGGTATAATAAATATAAAGCACGGATATGACATGTATCAGCTGCAAGGAAAACTCTTTGTCTAGTTTTATTTAATTACACACTGTTTTTTATAAAACACTGCAATTAGTAAGAGGAGGGGGGGGGGGGGAGTTTTAGCTTAATTAGATGAGACGCTATATCTTACTTATTAGATGTGATCAGAAATAATTACCAATTATAATGTCTAATTATATTTTTACTGTTTTCCGCTAAATTGTTCAATGACACACAGCTACTAATAAATATGTGTAAAAAAAAAAAAAAAAAAAGGCGGTATAAAATTACACGTAGCACTGTAAAAAGTTAGTGCAGGTGGTTAATAAATATGGACTAGAAATGTGTTGATCATTTTGCTGCTAATAACAGAAGCACGTCTGTGGTCTTAATTTTTTTTATCTCCAATTAGCAGGCTGTATTGTAAGTTTGGGTTACAGGTCACAGCCTTGCTTTACTCCCACTTTATATAAGTATCTGCAGGGCTTTATTTTGCAGTGGCCACAATTAAAAGATATCTTAAGGAATTGCAGTATTAAAAATAAAATAAAGGAACATTGCACTGAAAGTTTTTTTAACCTCTTTACCGCGGGCCTCCCGGCTCTTTAAGAGTTTTAAGATGCTTGGAGGTCGGGAGTGGCTTAAGATCATGTGACCACCATGATTGGCTGTCAGGGCAGTCACATGATCCAAAAACTCCCAATCACATGCAGCGAACGGGAGCTTTCTGTTGGACGCCGGTCACTGTGCCAGTGTTCTATCAGAATACCAATACATATCAGATTCTGCAACCAGAAGTGACGTTCAGAGGAGAACAACTCAGTCCTGGGACCAAACTTGTTCAATTTATTCATAAACAGCATTGAGGAAGGGATCAGTAGTTCGATATCAGTTTTTGCAGATGACACAAAATTGGGCAGGGCAATAACTGCACAGCATGAAGCAGATATCCTACAGAATGACCTGGACAAAATAACAGAGTGGGCAACGACATGGCAAATGAGGTTTAATGTGGAGAAGTGTAAGGTTTTGCACTTGGGGATTAAAAACATAAAAGCACAATACACGTTAGGAGGGGAACCCTTGGGGGAATCAAGAATGGAGAAAGATCTGGGAGTCTTGGTTGATGATAGATTAGGCAATAGCATGCAATGTCAAGCGGCATCTGCCAAAGACAGCAGAATATTAGCATGCATAAAGAAAGGGATGTATTCCAGAGATAAGACTATAATCCTTCCACTTTATAAAACTCTGGTCCGACTGCATCTGGAGTATTCTGTCCAGTTCTGGTCGCCGGTCCTCAGGAGGGATGTGTTGGAGCTGGAGAGAGTCCAGAGAAGGGCAACTAAACTGATTAGGGGATTGGAGGACCTTAATTATGAAGAGCGTCTGCAATCGCTTGATTTATTCTCCCTGGAGAAGAGATGCCTGAGGGGGGACATGATAGCAATTTATAAATATCTCAATGGGGATCTCAGCTTAGAAAAAAAGCTGTTCAGTCAAAGGGATTGCATGAGGACTCGAGGGCATACAATGCGATTAGAGGAGAAGCGTTTTAACCTCAGGCAACGTGGGGGGTTCTTTACAGTTAGGGCTACAAGATTGTGGAATTCTCTACCACAAGAGGTGGTTTCTGCGGGAAGTATGGTGGCTTTCAAAAGACTCTTAGATGTACATCTCAAGGATCAGGACATTGAGGGCTATGTGAGATGATTACAGCCACACACACCTACACCGGTTGAACTGGATGGACTATTGTCTTTATTCAACCTCACCTACTATTTAACTATGTAACTTATTGCGCATGTGCCATGCTTTCCAACATGGCCGCTATGCGTTCCAATAGGTTTCCTAATGTGACAGAACACAAAGCGGCGCACATCTTCTTACAACCCCATTGTTGGGACAGGTGCGCTTTGGTGCCCCCATTCATCATTGCTCCATCTTGTGGCTCCAGGTGCTCTATCTCTATTTCCTTCGATATGAAAGTTGGGCATGTACCCCACGAGTCTGTCATTTATATAATGGTTCTCATCACGAGTATATATATTTCTTTGTATTGTTACTCAAATTTTTTGAAATGTTCATGAAAATATTTTGTAAATATGATGGAATAAAATCCATGATGATTAATGTATTGTATAATTACATCTCTCAGCATTGACAGGAACCCCTGAAGAAGCTACTAGCGAAATGCGTTGTTATTCTGCCATTTTTGGTGATACCTGTGAAAACCCAGAGGAGCTATCCCGTTCCTTTTTCCACTACATGTTACATTGGTTACACTACGGCTGCTTCCCTATTTTCAAGGGAGAGCCTGCTTTTCCTATGCTAAATGAGGAGATATTATATATGTCTGTATGTTGATTTTTTACCTTTTTAACCATGTTTCAATGAAATAATATTTTTTATATAAACACTTGAGTTCATTTCTCCCGGGGGTTATGAGTGGCTACCTACAAAGTCCCAAGTTTCTTCTGTCTTTCCATTTTTTATTTATTCTATAGGGATGCGGAGCCCCAATTTAATGAGTCCTGTCTCATAAGTTTTGGATCTTCTTACAACCACGCAAGTCTTGAATTTTACATTTATTTTTGCAATAAACTCACCTTATATACTGAATAACAGTATTACATTTTTTTTCTATTATTGTAAAATAGTAAATACAGCGAGAAATCTGTATGTAGAAGGTGGCGACCAACTTATTATATAGTGAAATAGACTATTAAGTCTATTTGTCCTGTTTACCATTATCACCAAACTTAAAAGTGAAAGAAAATCCCAAATTGTGGGCTGTGCCCAGAATAGTCACAGAGGGGAAATTTACCAATGGGGACACTAATTCTGCTGACCATAACCATTTTGGAGGGATTTTTTCTCACCTTCTATTTTAGCTTTGGGACAGGAGGTGAATCGAAATATTCCCAATGGGACACACATGGCCTTGCCTTTAGTTCTACTCTAAGTTCACATCTGCTTTAACCACTTGCTGGCCACTATCTATCTATCTATCTATCTATTTATCTATCTATCTATCTATCTATCTATCTATCTATCTATCTATCTATCTATCTATCTATCTATCTATCTATCTATCTATCTATCTATCTATCTATCTATCTATCTATCTATCTATCTATCTATCTATCTATCTATCTATCTATCTATCTATCTATCTATCTATCTATCTATCTATCTATCTATCTATCTATCTAGTGCCTTGCGAAAGTATTCGCCCCCCTTGAACTTTGCGACCTTTTGCCACATTTCAGGCTTTAAACATAAAGATATAAAATTGTAATTTTTTGTGAAGAATCAACAACAAGTGGGGCACAATCATGAAGTGGAACGAAATTTATTGGATATTTCAAACTTTTTTAACAAATAAAAAACTGAAAAATTGGGCGCGCAAAATTATTCAGCCCCCTTAAGTTAATACTTTGTGATTACAGCTGTAAGTCGCTTGGGGTATGTCTCTATCAGTTTTGCACATCGAGAGACTGAAATTTTTGCCCATTCCTCCTTGCAAAACAGCTCGAGCTCAGTGAGGTTGGATGGAGAGCGTTTGTGAACAGCAGTTTTCAGTTCTTTCCACAGATTCTCGATTGGATTTAGGTCTGGACTTTGACTTGGCCATTCTAACACCTGGATATGTTTATTTGTGAACCATTCCATTGTAGATTTTGCTTTATGTTTTGGATCATTGTCTTGTTGGAAGACAAATCTCCGTCCCAGTCTCAGGTCTTTTGCAGACTCCATCAGGTTTTCTTCCAGAATGGTCATGTATTTGGCTCCATCCATCTTCCCATCAATTTTAACCATCTTCCCTGTCCCTGCTAAAGAAAAGCAGGCCCAAACCATGATGCTGCCACCACCATGTTTGACAGTGGGGATGGTGTGTTCAGGGTGATGAGCTGTGTTGCTTTTACGCCAAACATAACGTTTTGCATTGTTGCCAACAAGTTCGATTTTGGTTTCATCTGACCAGAGCACCTTCTTCCACATGTTTGGTGTGTCTCCCAGGTGGCTTGTAGCAAACTTTAACAACACTTTTTATGGATATCTTTAAGAAATGGCTTTCTTCTTGCCACTCTTTTATAAAGGCCAGATTTGTGCAGTATACGACTGAATGTTGCCCTATGGACAGAGTCCCCCACCTCAGCTGTAGATCTCTGCAGTTCATCCAGAGTGATCTAGGGCCTCTTGGCTGCATCTCTGATCAGTCTTCTCCTTGTATGAGCTGAAAGTTTAGAGGGACGGCCAGGTATTCGTAGATTTGCAGTGGTCTGATACTCCTTCCATTTCAATATTATCGCTTGCACAGTGCTCCTTGGGATGTTTAAAGCTTGGGAAATCTTTTTGTATCCAAATCCGGCTTTAAACTTCTCCACAACAGTATCTCGGACCTGCCTGGTGTGTTCCTTGTTCTTCATGATGCTCTCTGCGCTTTAAACGGACCTCTGAGACTATCACAGTGCAGGTGCATTTATACGGGGACTTGATTACACACAGGTGGATTTTATTTATCATCATTAGTCATTTAGGTCAACATTGGATCATTCAGAGATCCTCACTGAACTTCTGGAGAGAGTTTGCTGCACTGAAAGTAAAGGGGCTGAATAATTTTGCACGCCCAATTTTTCAGTTTTTTTATTTGTTAACAAAGTTTGAAATATCCAATAAATTTCGTTCCACTTCATGATTGTGTCCCACTTGTTGATTCTTCACAAAATGTTACAGTTTTATATCTTTATGTTTGAAGCCTGAAATGTGGCAAAAGGTCGCAAAGTTCAAGGGGGCTGAATACTTTCGCAAGGCACTGTATATATATATATATATATATATATATATATATATATATATACAGTATCTCACAAAAGTGAGTACACCACTCACATTTTTGTAAATATTTTATTATATCTTTTCATGTGACAGCACTGAAGAAATGACACTTTGCTACAATGTAAAGTAGTGAGTGTATAGCTTGTATAACAGTGTAAATTTGTTGTCCCCTCAAAATAACTCAACACACAGCCATCAATGTCTAAACCAATGGCAACAAAAGTGAGTACACCCCTAAGTTATAATGTCTAAATTGGGCCCAAAGTGTCAATATTGTGTGTGGCCACCACTATTTTTCAGCACTGCCTTAATCCTCTTGGGCATGGAGTTCACCAGAGCTTCACAGATTGCCACTGGAGTCCTCTTCCATTCCTCCATGATAACATCACTGAGCTGGTGGGTGTTAGAGACCTTACGCTCCTCAATCTTCCATTTGAGGATGCCCCACAGATGCTCAGTAGGGTTTAGGTCTGGAGACATGCTTGGCCAGTCCATCACCTTTACCCCCAACTTCTTTAGCAAGGCAGTGGTCATCTTGGAGGTGTGTTTGGGGTTGTTATCATGTTTGAAAACTACCCTGTGGCCCAGTCTCCGAAGGGAGGGGATCATGCTCTGCTTCAGTATGTCACAGTACATGTTGCCATTCATGCTTCCCTCAATGAACTGCACTCAAGCAGCCCCAGACCATGACACTCCCACCACTATGCTTGACTGTAGGCAATACACACTTGTCTTTGTACTCCTCACCTGGTTGCCGCCACACATGCTTGACACCATCTGAACCAAATAAGTTTATCTTGGTCTCATCAGACCACAGGACATGGTTCCAGTAATCCATGTCCTTAGTTCTCTTCAACAAACTGTTTGCGGGCTTTCTTGTGCATCATCTTTAGAAGAGGCTTCCTTCTGGGACAACAGCCATGCAGACTAATTTGATGCAGTCTGCAGCGTATGGTCTGAGCACTGACAGGCTGACCCCCCCACCCCTTCAGCCTCTGCAGCAATGCTGGCAGCACTTAAACGTCTATTTCCCAAAGACAACCTCTGGATATGATACTGAACACGTGCACTCAACTTCTTTGGTTGACCATGGCGAGGCCTGTTCTGAGTGGAACCTGTCCTGTTAAATTGTTGCAGGGTCATGGACAGCGTGCTGCAGCCCAGTTTCAGGGTCTTGACAATCTTCTTATAGCCTAGGCCATCTTTATGTAGAGCAGCAATTCTTTTTTTAAGATCCTCATAGAGCTCTTTGCCATGAGGTGCCATGTTGAACTTCCAGTGACCAGTATGAAAGAGTGAGAGCGATAACACCAAATTTAACACACCTGCTCCCCATTCACACCTGAGACCTTTTAACACAAATGAGTCACATGACACTGGGGAGGGAAAATGGCTAACTCGGAACAATTTGGACATTTTCACTTAGAGGTGTACTCACTTTTGTTGCCAGCGGTTTAGACATTAATAGCTGTGTGTTGAGTTATTTTGAGGGGACAGCAAATTTACACTGTTATACAAGCTGTACACTCACTACTTTACATTGTAGCAAATTGTAATTTCCTCAGTGTTGTCACATTAAAAGATATAATAAAATATTTAAATATTTACAAAAAATGTCAGGGGTGTACTCACTTTTGTGAGATACTGTGTATATATATAGATATATATACATATATATACACATATACACACACACACACACACACACACACATAAATATTTATTGGATATGGCCTGTCATAAGGTGGTTATTCTGACTCCATTTGTTGTAATAGCGACTTATCCCTTGCTGAGACCTATTATTAGGGGTCTCATAGACCTCTAATGCCTCCAGAGGACCAGTCACTGCCCAAAGCTATTACATAGGGGGCTTGTTAGCCCCTTTGTGATAGTGATAAAGTTGAATAAAAAAAAAAAAAATAGTTGAAAAATAAAAATCACCCCCAACATTTCTGCGCATACATGCAAGTGTAGGTTCCACACGTGTATATAAACCACACACGTATAGGCGAAGTATCGCCTGCAACGTCAGAAGGAGAGCAAAATACTAGGGTCATTATTTATGATTAATTCTAACCTGTAAAGGTTTTTAACTACTTCCGGTCCGCGCTATAGCCGAAAGACGGCTACAGCGCGGACCCACATTTTTGGAAGGCCGTCTTTAAACGGCCTCCCAGACACAGGCTCCCCGCGCGCTCCCGCAAGCGCGCATCAGAGAAAATCTGAAAATCTCCTGACATGCAAATTGGATGTGGAGAAACCCACACCCAATTCACATCCACGATCCGCTGATCTGATTACTTTGCAGAGACAGACCTTTCAGATCCCTGCTCTCCTCTATGGGAGATCGGATGATAACAGACCGCCTGTCTGTTTTCATCCAATCCTATCCGATCCGATCCTCCAGATGGGGTTTCCATCCATCTGGATTTAACGGACAGGATTGGATCGGATAGCGACGGGTGTCAGCGGACATGTCACTGCTGACATCCGCTGCTCCAAAGGTGCATGGAGCATCTGATCAGGTCCGTCTGAAAAAAGTTGACAGGCGGACCTGATCTGAAAGCCCGTGTGAAAGGGGCCTACCTTAAAAATTGCAACACCCACTATTTTATTCTCCAGGGCCTTTGCTTTAAAATATATACTTTTGGGGATTCTAAACAATTCTCTAACAAAAAATGTTGTACAAAATTAAAACATTGCCCAGAGCAGCAAATGGTTAAGTTATCATGAACTGGCCTAGACTAACTATTTGAACCTTAGGTTTCCCATTGTGAGCTAACTTCATGTATTGCAGTGCAAGCAGATTTGCCTTTTCAAAAACTCCATTATATTAGCAAAAGCAAAAAAGTTCAAAAAAGTGTCAGTTCAGCTCCCAAAATCACATATGCTCTTAGGGTTTGTTCACACCTAGGCGTCACGGATCGCAGAAGAATCGCCGCAATTCCGCCCATGGTTCCGCCCACGGTTTTGAATCACTGCAAATTGCGTGACGAACTAGCGACTGCCTTACTTTTAATGGCACCCCATTTGTAGCACGATTTTGCTGCGATTGTCGCTCAAGGAATCACAACAATATCGCTGGACACCTGTCGCCGAAAATAAGTTACATAGTTAGTCAGGTTGAAAAAAGACACAAGTCCATTTTATTAGATTGTAAGCTCTAACGAGCAGGGCCCACTGATTCCTCTTGTTCCAAATTGTATTGTAACAGTAATGTCTGCCTTCATTTTGTTAAGCGCTGCGCAAACTGTTGGCGCTATATAAATCCTGTATAATAATAATAATCTAGTTCAACCAATAAAAAAAAAAAAAAAAACATACAATCCCATATACACAATCCTATACCCACAGTTGATCGAGAGGAAAGTGAAAAACAGCAGCAGGGGAAAACTTTCATTCCTGATCCCCCGAGAGGCAATCAGATATTCCCTGGATCAACTTTACCTAGAAATGTTAGTATATAGCTATATTATGTACACCCAGGAAAGAATCCAGGCCTTTTTTTAAAGCAATCTAGTGAGCTAGCCAGAACCACCTCTGGAGGGAGTCTATTCCACATTTCTCTTTTCCTCCAGACCTAAAGAGTGCCTCCTTGTCCTCTGTGTTGACCTTAAAGTGAATAACTCAGCACCAAGATCACTATATGGACCCCTTATGTATTTATACATGTTGATCACATCCCCCTAATCTCCTCCGGGACGCCTAGGTGGGAACGGAGCCTAAATGTATGAATCTTGTTATCTATATATAGCACCCTCCTAGGTAGGTGCTAGTTAGAGAGCCTAGTTTGTTCTGCCTGCTTATCAGGGGAGCAGCAGGTAAACTATAGTTTGCTCCATCTGCTTATCAGGGGAGCCTCATCAGTAGTTCTGCCTGTTGCATGTGTACATGTGTGATTCACTTGGTCTGAGGGAGTGTCCCCATTGTATGCAATAGGGGAGTCTGTTGGACAGTGGAGGAAACCCAGCAAGTGACACACAGGCTTTGTAACTATCCCAGTGGGATGGCACAAACAGTGGTGCATCCTGGGTTATGGTAAAAAAGCCAAGGGCACATGTGACAGGGGGTCTTTGGGCGGGAAGCCAGGTCCCAGGAGGAGGGTGACTGCTATTTCTCCTCCTCTCGGTGTGGAAGATGATCACAGACAGTCAGCCTAGTGAGCCAAAGGTGTGGTGCTGAGCCAGGATGTCCAGTGGATGCTGACAAGGGAGTTGGAGGCAGTGCGACCTTGGGAAAAAACAGTGTCCGTGAGTACAGGGAATCTTGCCAGGGGTCTGCCCAGGAAGGGGACCACTCCATTAGGGTGTCAGTGGACAGAAGGTCAGCAAACACAGCAAGTGAGAAAGGGGATGCCAAGTTAGACCCTGAAGAGTAACCTAAATAAGAGTTCATATCCTTTATCTTCACTTCAGTGGCAAAGTGAAGCAGCGGCCTTGCCGCCAGTGGCGGCCGGCCGCCCCCCCAAAAAGAAAAAAAAGATAAAAAAAAAAAAAGATTAAAAATAAATAAATAAAAAATCATTTTTTTTTGCCCATAGAGGCGCCCGCCTCATTGGTGGCTATAGGGGGTGGTGGGGTTTTCCACCCTACAGAGGCGCAGATTGACGGCCTTCTGGGGCATAACTGTGGCACAGAGCACTGCGCTACAACACACCCCCTTTGTGATGTTTTGGATCATGATTGGTCCAGACTCCAGCCTTGACCAATCATGATTCAGGACATCCATGCTGACCTCGTTGGGGGCGGTGCCCGTGCGTGCATCAGTCACTCACCGTCACCGCCCGGTCATCTTCCCGCCGCCAAAGAGGAGTCTCTAGAGAAGAAGCCAGCGCCGCTCACCTTCCCGCCGACAGCCGCAGAAGAGGCCAAGAGGGAGAAGTGCCGCTCACCTTCCCGCCACCCGCCGCCGAATGAAGAAGAGGAGAGGGAGAAGCCGCTCACCTTCCCGCCGGTTCCCGCAGAACGAAGAGGACGGAGTCAGAGGAGAAGCCGCCGTGACTCACAGGGCTCCAGCCTCCAGGTAAGTGCACTGCTCTCAGTCGGGCACGCACGCTAAACTCTGCATTGGGGACATGATTGTACACTGATCAATGCATTGAAGGGGGCACGCATGCTAAACTCTGCATTGGGGACATGTACACTGATCAATGCATGGAAGGGGGCACGCATGCTAAACTCTGCATTGGGGACATGTACACTGATCAATGCATGGAAGGGGGCACCCACGCTAAACTCTGCATTGGGGACATGTACGCTGTTCAATGCATTGATGGGGGCACGCACGCTAAACTCTGCATTGGGGACATGTACACTGATCAATGCATTGAAGGGGGCACGCACGCTAAACTCTGCATTGGGGACATGTACACTGATCAATGCATTGATGGGGGCACGCACGCTAAACTCTGCATTGGGGACATGTACTCTGTTCAATGCATTGAAGGGGGCACGCACGCTGGTCACTGCATTGGGGACATGTACGCTGGTCATTGCATTGGGGGCATGTACGCTGGTCACTACATTGGGGGCATGGTATGCCGGTCACTGCATTGGGGACATGTACGCTGGTCACTGCATTGGGAGCATGGTATGCTGGTCACTGCATTGGGGGCATGTACACTGGTCACTGCATTGGGGGCATGTACACTGGTCACTGCATTGGGGGCATGTACGCTGGTTACTACATTGGGGGCATGGCATGCTGGTCACTGCATTGGGGACATGTACGCTGGTCACTGCATTGGGAGCATGGTATGCTGGTCACTGCATTGGGGGCATGTACACTGGTCACTGCATTGGGGGCATGTACGCTGGTCACTGCATTGGGGGCATATACGCTGGTCACTGCATTAGGGGCATGTATGCTGGTCACTACATTGAAGGCATGTATGTTGGTCACTACATTGAAAGGGGCATGTATACTGGTCACTACATTGAAAGGGCTCATGTATGCTGGTCACTACATTGAAAAGGGGCATTTATACCCTTTCACTACATTGAAAGGGGCATGTATACTGGTCACTACATTGAAAGGGGCATTTATACTGGTCACTACATTGAAAGGGGCATTATACTGGTCACTACATTGAAAGGGGGCATGTATGCTGGTCACTACATTGAAAGGGGCATGTATACTGGTCACTACATTGAAAGGGGGCATGTACGCTGGTTACTGCATTGAAAGGGGGCATGTACGCTGGTCACTGCATTGAAAGGGGGCCTGTACTGTGGGGTTTGTGCTAGGGGGCCTGTACTGTTGGATTAGTGCTAGGAGGCCTGTACTGTGGGGTTTGTGCTAGGGGGCCTGTACTGTGGGGTTTGTGCTAGGGGGTCTGTACTGTGGGGTTTGTGCCACTCTCCCTATTATAGGATATACTAGTACTGAGAGACCCCTTAATATGTGATATATTGGGAGAATTTGTTCACGCAAGCAAAATACAGGGGACAAAATGGGTGGAGTCTATAAGGGGTGGAGCTTCTGAGAAATGGGAGGGGTCGAAATAGAAGGGCGGGGTCTTGCGCCCCCCCATCTTTAAACTTCACCAGCCGCCACTGCTTGCCGCACACTACAGTTAGTTGTCCTCAGGATTGTGCATAGTTCAAGTTGGAGTATCCCACTCATCCCTTCTACCATCCCAGTTCTAAATAAAACACAAAAAAACCAACATCCCCTGGACTGTTTATTGACTGAGCCACGGACTTTAAATGCTATTTGTCTGCTATCAGTTGCTAAGGGTAACCCAGGGGAATCCAGAAGGTGCAACTCTCAGCAGCTCCATAGGGGGCAGTGCTATATATATATACATATCATTGTTTGCACATATAATATACCCATTGCGAAATAGCTGTGCTGTAACTTGCATTAAGAGTCTATAGCTGTTGGGGGGGGGGGGGGATAGATCTAACTTCCTAGAAGAAAAAATAAATACTGCATTCCTTCCAGGATTATGAAGCCTTTTGGGAAAACATGCAAATAATAGCAATTACCCGTGTTTCAAGATATTATATGATATATGCAAAAAATAAATATAAATAGAAAGCCTTTGTGATGCCAACCACAGCCAATAGCGATATACATTTTATCTACCACCAAGAATTGAAGCTAACCACCAAAATGCAGGATATGTTTTTCCCCGTACCTAAATCTAGTGGCACTTAAAGTTTTGTAAATGCAAGTGGAGCCGCCGTGTCTACAAGAGCAAAAGATTCTGACATTCGGCCTTAAGTGCAGCTATTGAAGTCTCATAACACATTACCCTTGAGGTCGGTCTACGAAAAGCCTCCTCGCAAAATGGTGCCTTTTCTCAGGAATGTCACAGGAAGTCAAAATTAAATGGCCTAATACCTTTGTGCTTCCACAACATTTTTAGCCGGTGAAAGAATCACATCACAATTCAATCTCTATCAACAGCACAAAAGTCAATGAAGAACAGGATTTGTGTGGGATTGATTGAATCCATAGCAAGACTTGGCAACTGATAGTATCAATTAGAGATGTATTAATAGGCAAAGTTTTGAACTCCGGATTGACGTTATTTTTAATGAGAAAGTATATCAATCAAAAACAAG
This sequence comes from Pelophylax lessonae, assembly GCF_965119305.1. Taxonomy (NCBI): domain Eukaryota; kingdom Metazoa; phylum Chordata; class Amphibia; order Anura; family Ranidae; genus Pelophylax; species Pelophylax lessonae. The sequence goes on along the minus strand of NC_138771.1, from coordinate 31,896,035 downwards.
AGTAATGTTGCATGTTGGTATTGATTACTCAGCCTTCCTTATTAACTCCTTGAAATCTTTACTGCCTCCTTGAGATCCTTAAGCTGTGTATGTTTATTGTATCTCTTTGACATTTCCTTTTAAAGGGCTTCTGTACCTGCAAACTGAAGCCTTCATTAAAAAGTTCATGTTATTAATTATCCTCATTTCATGAATTACGGGTTATATACAGTGGCGGCCCGTCTATTGAGGGCGCAGGGGCACTGCCCCCCCTATCCAGAATCCTGTAGAATCCTAATCTACATGCAGGGTGCCAGACGCATGGATTTCAATAGGGCATTTTTATTTTTTAAGCACGTGATTAGAGCCAGAGGCCCTAATAGGCTTCAAAAAAGGGTGGGCTCGGGGCGCAGAGCACTGCGCCCTGAGCCCACCCAGTTGTATGACAATAGCAAATGAATATTCGCTATTATCCCACTGATTTTCATCCCAGCCAATCAGGAAGTGGGTCGTGAGACCCCTTTCCTGATTGGCCGAAAAGATAAGCAATTTTACTGGCCATTGGTAAGGAAGAGGGAGGAGACATACGGCCGGGGAAGACTTACAGCCGCTCGGGAAGGAGGAGGCTGTCTGGCTGGGCAGATTTGGCTGCTGGTCGGCCATCCCATGGGGGGGGGGGGGTGCTGGTTTTGCCACCCCCCCTAAATTTTCATTCACCAGCCGCCACTGGTTATATATCTCTAAAATACAGGATGGACCTTATACCTGCCAACTTACATCCCTGAAAAAAATCACCTGGCTATTGTACAAAACCTTAGACCAAGTATTAAACACAAGGCCCACGGGCTGAATCTGGCCCTCCAGGCCTTTAATTTGGCCCGCACCTCACCTGCAGCTGTAGTACCTGCTCATGCAGCTGTGGAGAGGCTCATCTCTGTCCTTCCACCTCAGCAGTCAGCAGCACAGAGGGGGACAGAACTTCTCCTACAGATCCTGTGCCTTTCTGGGCAGCCACAGCACCCCTTTGTCTCTGCCTCCCCTGGTCTCAGCATTTAGCAGACTTCAGCCCTTCTTTAGTCCACCTCCAGACCCTTCACTTTCTGCTTCCCAGATTTCCCCCCAGCTTCTTCCCAGCAGCAGCACAAGGTAAAGGGGGGTGCACTGTGATGTTACATAGTTACATAGTTAGTCAGGTTGAAAAAGGACACAAGTCCATCTGGCTCAACCAATAAAAAACAAGAAAAACAGTAAGGAAGGGTTGGGACTCTTGAATTATGATGGTGGGGGGGCTCTTGATATTTGATGCAAGGCTGGGAGGTGGGGTGCTCTCGACATCTAGTCTTACAGAAACAACCAACTCTTTGAACGCAATCATAATGCCGATGCGGGCCTCAATGAAATTGATTTTGACACCCTAGACTGATCCCTCGATTTAGGACTATCCCAGAAAATAAAGAATAGCATGATGCTGTTTTTAAATTAATATAGTTATTATTTATACAGTGTAGCGCCCTTGAGGCAGGATAGCACCTCCAGAGGCAGGGGCGGGCTAGCACTTTACCCCAGGGCTGAGTCTATGGCTCAAATAATGGGACAGAGAAAGTATACTGGGTGCCAGTCTCTTTTTTCTTTTTAAAGTTTTATTGCAGAATGGTTAAGGAGGTGAGGGTTAGGGGTCCCAGATATCGTAGCAGATCACTTACAGACTCTCCAGATCCAGATCAATGTCCAGCTTCACAGTGTCAGAACTTTAAAGCCAACCTGCCAACACTGCACGTTCCCAAATTTCAGTGCATCCTCCAAGCGAGTCATCATGCCCTTCTGAGAGAACAGCCTTCTTCTTCGGTTTCTCCAGCAAGGGGTCTTCCCTGGGTTTCCTCCTTGGCACAGCTTCCTCTAGACCAGGCAGGACAGCTTCAGGACCAATTCAGCATACATTAGACCCCAAAAGATGCTATTGGGCCTAACAGCTAAGCTCCATCCAGCAGGACCTCCCTAGGCCTCAGCCCAAGGAAAGAGAGAGCATGTGGCCTGTCCCAAATATGTATATCCTCGCCCAGCATGCACCAGTACAATAAACCTACTATTGGGTTGGCTGAAGAAAATATAAATATTCATAACTTATTTTTGTTTATGAAATCTCATGCTAAGACCAGTGATGACAATGATACATCTACTGGTGGCAGTGAGAAATCACAAGCTAACTTAAGCTTAGGGACACACTGTCACAGTTTGAGAAAACTGTTCACAGTTTGAGAAAACTACAGCACAGCCAAAAACTAAATTAACATAGTAGTCCATGTTTAGGAAAAGAGGGTTACAACAGTTTAAATCAAGTTTCAATATATGGATTATTATATATAGCACCAATACACAGAGAGAATATATAGATTCCATTCACTCGCTGGGGGTTGATTTACATTGCAAGCACATTTTTCCAGAGACTAGCAAATGTTGTCAACTGTTCATCAATTAAGGAGAGGTATAAGGCTGGGTTCACACTTGATTCGCATGCGGCTCACAGCAGAGGTCTGGTGCGTGCCTGTTCTCTGTTTCAGGAACTAATCAGGCCTGAATTTTTAGCTCAATTCAGAACTGAAATGGAGCCAAAGAAGCACAGGATGCCTGTTCAATCTGCCCTGCGGCCGCCCCAGGGATGTGTGAACCGGCTCCATTGAGAGCCGATCACAATGCTCCTATCATGTGAAGTGAAGTGTGAACCCAACCTAAAAAGGCCATCCGTGGTCTGCAGCTATAGAGGTGTCCGTCAGGGTGTACATTAGGATTATGGTGGTTCCAAGGATGGATCAGAGTCATTATATTCAACAAATATAATAAAGCTGTGTCACATGACCATACTCAGATACAGCTCTGAAACCTGGGAGCAGAAGAATGTTGTGTATTATGGCAAACTGATGTAGTGCCCATCCTAGTTGCTAGGATGTTAGGTAAATGTAGTACTTTTTGGCTCCTGTGTAATCATTGGAGAAGTTGTTGATTTCTTTTGGTTGTTCTGGATTTCACAGGCTGCAGGTTTGATTGCTCTTCCCGCCCTCTAGAAAGTCCTGGAACATAGGAGTGGAGTAAGGTAAATGGGCAGATTAAATATTTATGGTGCTGCAGCCAAATCCTGTAGAGGTGTGGCCAGAAGGTGGCTGAGGAGCTCATAAATAGACTGAACTTTAGAACAGCAGTGTTTTCTTGTTCAAGGGCTTCTGCCTGTTCAGATGGAAGTGGCTACCCCCTGCCTCCAACTGTTCTGCTGTCTCAAGTGGCTGTTAAAACAGTTGCTGATTTACACAGAAGGTTCGGCGACAGAATTTTTGCTCTCAGTATTTGCTTTCTATCTGACGTTCACATGTGTGGTGTAATTACTATTTACATACTGACTGTGTTTGCCTTCTCACACAAGCACGGGGGTACAGGGGCACTTTTAATTTTTTTATCATTATTTATTTTTCACATTTTTTTTTTATTTCTACACTGTCCCATTATTAATGTTTTTTTTATCACTTTTATTGTTACCACAAGGAAAGTAAATATCCACTGAGATAGCAATAGGCAGTGACAGGTCCTCTTTACTGAGACATCTGGGGTCTATTGGACCCTAGATGTCTCCTCTGCCCCTAAAAGCTTTGGATCATACTAAGATCGGTATGATCTGATATGATTTTAAAACCAGAAATGGTTTCTTTACAACCGTTCGAAATCGGAAGTGACTAAATACTTGTTGCTTTCGGTTTCTTAGACCATAGGGAGGGTCAGGGCTATTCCAGTCCTCAATCAGCTCTATGGTCTGCCGGCTGCACTCTCAGGTTCCCCGGTGGGATGGGAGAGTCCAGAAAGGCTGTGTTGGGGGGATGTCTCCTCCCGCCGATTGTAAAAGCAATCCAGAGGCTAATTAGCCACTAGGATTGCTTTTACAAGAAAGCTGACTCCTGGCGGAAAAAAAAACAAATCCAGAATGATGCCTGCAGCTGCACGCATCTTCCTGGTATAACCCCTCAAACTTGGGTGACGTACAGGTACATTGCTTTGCGTTAAGTGGTTAAAGGGACATTAAACGTGGAATTTGGCTTTAAAGTTCCAGCATGGTTTTTTAAATACAATCTGCCATGTATAGCGTAGATGGGGGGAACCTGATTTTGCAGTGTGTAAGGCACGTCCTATAGGCTCAAGGGTAATGTAAACAAACGCCTTGCTTTATCTCTTTCTCTTGGTTGATCTACTATGCATATAAAGCAAATGCAAACTGACTATCATATGATAAGGTATATAACTAAGAAGCAAAAAAATAAATCTTCATATTTCTAGTTATTTCCAATCTGTGCATGTGGAGATATAGTAAAAGAGACGAGCGAACATTGCAGAAAACTTGGTGGCATATTTTCTCTGTTGGCATTCTTTCTATAAAATTATTTAACTCATCAGAGGTTGTAAATCTTGATCCAATTATGAAAAGAGAATCATGCTGTAAAATTGTACAGCATAGTGCTCGTACACTGGCATCGTAACTGATGATTACTATAAAACGCCACACTGTAATTCATTACGCCAGCCAAGGAAAGGACATGTTTGGCTCGGCTTGCCACACGTCAACTGTGGAATCCAGAAAACTCAATGTACAGCTGTCGTGAGAGCATTTCTGTGCATGAACAACACATGGCCCCAATTCCTCCCAAATGGAAAAACCTGTGTTCTAGCACTAGCGTCCAACTAGAGAGCCTGGATTCAAACACTTCCGCGTTATGTCTCTGCACATACTACAAGGAAGATGAATCAGAATGCATTTCTCAAAACCCGAAGAGGACTCAGTGTCTGTTCTTTTTGGTGTAAAGATGACTGCATGTAAATAATTATCTGACAAGTTGTTTTCAAGAAAGAACATGTGTTGTTTCAGGATGAGAAGCCTAAGGCCGTGCGGTTGGAAGTCTGATGGAAACCAGAAGCATGCCCTTGGAGGTTGGGGCTCAAGGAGCACAATGTCATCTGTATGGCTGGTGTGTGTTACTTCTTTGAACTTGACAATATGACATCACCATTCATGTAGCAATGATGTCATTTTAAAGGCACAATGGCAGATGTGCTCTGTGCAAAAATTGTATACCAATAAGGCACTATAATGGGGAGTTATGGACACCACATTCCCAGCTCCAAAGAACTAAACACATCTCTTTTTTTCCTTTTTGTTGTCTAGGCCTGTTTAAATTTAAATTATTGTTTCTGTGAGCACAGCATTGTATTGATTTTTGTGTGGATTGTACAGGTGCAGGGGCCAAGTTATTCTCCATGTGTGAATGGACACAGAGCAGTGGCTTGGGAGCGAGCCTACCCTGGTGCCCCCCTTAGCAAGCTGGGCACTAGGCAGGAGGAGGGGCCCAGAGCGCTGGGGGGGGGGGGGCTGCTCTGTGCAAAACCACAAACCAAGCCTTTAATATCACTTAAAACTTTATACAAAACCATCAGATAAAATAATGTGTAACAATTTTTGGGTTACATGATTTATAAATGAAAGAAGTCCCCTCTGACGACCTGCCTGGCAGGCCTGGCAGGCCTGGCAGGCCTGGTCTAGAGGGAATATGGGTTTCTATTCACCATATACTATATGGTGCCACTTTAGGGGGGTTTAGCACTGGTCTATGTTTAAGGGAAATGTCTTACTTGAAGTCTTCCATTAAGAAGTGATCAAAGCCTCATGTATCATATAGGTTACCATTATCTTGATATAAATATTAAAAGTTGGAATTGTGTATGTTACTTCTTGAACTTGACATTGTGACATCCCCATGCATATAGCAATGATGAAATCTTAGAGGCACAATGGCAGGTGTGCTCTGTGCTAAAATATAAGGACCAAGTGGGCTCATGACAACATTTGCGGGTCCATCTATGGCTACATAAATACATCTGATCAATTTGAAACCTGTATTGCAATTGCAGTTGTCAGGGCTCCTGTAGCTTTGCCAAACGTGTAAAGAGGGTCACCCTGGTGGAAGACACAGGCTAACCTGAGGTGCGGAATCTAAGCACCAACCAGTGTTCACCAGAGCTCCTGATGGTGGAGATGGACTTCACTGCTTGCTGGCACCAGGTCACGGTCCTCAGGGTCCATGAGGTGAGCAAGCTTGGATCCGGGAGCAGGATTAGAAAGAAGCGTACTCACATAAAAGTCATCAGCCAATGGGAATCGAGAGCCAGGAAGGTCATCAGCCAGAAGGGAAATCGAGAGCCAGGAAGGTCATCAGCCAGAAGGGAAATCGAGAGCCAGGAATGTCATCAGCCAAAGCCAGATCATGCATGGAGGAACACGGAAACCAGAAAATAGCAAGCAGAGATGCACCTAGAAGCACAAACACACGAGCAAAGGACTACAAGCCAACAGGTGATATATACAGTATATCCTGTGTGCAGCCTCATCACTAAGCGACGCCCAGGAAGCAGCAGGAAGTGATGAACAATCAGAGTCTATAAAAGACAGCAGTCAGCATATGTCCAAGATGGCTGCAGACAGGAAGGCAAGGTAAGACCTTGACAGCAGCTGAATGATAAAGTTGGAATGGGATTAGTTGCTCTGCATAATGCAGAATATTGATAATTAAAAAAAAAATTAAAAATGTATGTCAAGAACATTTAAAAAAAAAAATACAAAGTTCTGTTCTTGAACCTCTCTTATTCTAGATCTACACCACCATTTAGTATCTGCTACCAGGGGAGGACTGGGCCAGGGGTCAGGGGGGCAATTGCCCACCGGGCTGCTCTCATGCGCCGTAAAAAGGCTGCACTGCTTCTGCCACAGACATGCCTAAAGGATTATTGGTGAAGAGAAGTTAAAAGTCCCCACCCCACTGCTGACCTACTGAGTGCGGGATAAAGACAAGGACAGAGGCCTCTCCCCCCAGCATGGATGGTGTAAACTGTGCCTAAGCAGAGGCCTGTTCCATGCCCCACTGGAGAATCTCCTCTTCTATCCCCTAGCTAGCCCTGACCAAGCTGTCCAAGCTCCCCCAAACCGCCCCCTGCTGACCAGGTTGGGAACCTGGATTCGGCCGCTGAGTAGAGAGTACCTGGAGCGGGACTTTAGCCTTCAGCCTGGAATGGGAGCCTCTGATTTGTACTTGCCTCCTGGGCCAAAAGTTGGCAGTCAGCCCCTGTCTGCTACCCTCTCTGCCAATCCCACCACTCACCCAATGAATTAAATTCAAAATACTAACAATACTCACAAAGCCATCCACAACTCAGCCCCAGCTACATCACTAACCTAGTCTCAAAATACCATCAAACCGTCCTCTTCCTCCCAAGAACTCCTGCTCTATAGTTCCCTTGTCACTTCCTCCTATACTCACCTCCAGGACTTCTCTTGAGCCTTTCCTATCCTTTGGAATTGGCTACCACAATCTGTCCGCTATAACCAACTCTATCCACTTTTAAGCAATCCCTGAAAACTTTTATCTTCAGAGAAGTCAATCCTGCCTCCACCTAACAACTCTACTTTTATTTTCTTCATCAGCCTATCCCCCACAGTTATTACCTTTTGTATCACTTGCCCCCCCCCCTTTAAAAATGAGAAGCTATTATGAGCATGGTCCCCTGATTCCTTCTGTATTGAATTGTATTGTAACTGTACTGTCTGTCCTCATGTTGTAAAGCGCTGCGCAAACTGTTGGCGCTGTATAAATCCGGTAATATGATATATCTCGGCAATACATGCACATTTCTTCATGATTTGTCACATTAAAATGGTACAAAAACATACTCATTGATCTACCAGTAAGCTCCAAACTTCCTGTTCTGGGCTGGCATCAGTGTCTGTGCTCTACTGCCTGAGGTCGCCCTTTCTCAACTGTAGAACACCTTCCCGTTATATTATGGATATTAGGAGAGGAGGGACGTGTTTTGTCGTCAAGAAGGGAAAGACTCAAGCAGGGTTTGTTGTTTGTTTAGGGGACCATATTAGTATAGTTTCCTTCCCTGTCAGTACCAAATTATGACCTTATCTCCATGTTTCTCCAATGCAGATTATGCCATTTAAACCTTTAATCTGGGATCATCCCCCAAATTTAGCCCAGTCTCGCCCCCCCCCCTTAACTCTTCCTTCAAATCTCTTGCTCAAATACTTTCTTAGGGTTGGTGAGTGGTAAGTCTACCCAGGTTCGATTTGCCAAGGATTCAACAAAATCCCAATAAAGTCTATGGGAGCAAAACTGCAAAAATTAAAAAAAAAGAAATTAAGTTGGGCAATTAGCATACATAGGGCAGCAGCACCCCAAGTCTTTTTTTTTCCAGTTAATTTTAGTGGTGATATATGCTTTTTTATTTAAAGTGGTTGTAAACCTCAGACATTAAATATAAACAAAGCATATCCCTCTATGGCACATGTAACAAACACAAGGCCCGCGTGCAAAATCCGGCCCTCCAGGCCATTTCATGTGGCCCTCGCACCTCTCCTGCAGCTGCAGGAGAGCTCCATCCCTTCTCCAGACCCTTGTGCTTTCTGCTTTCCAGCAATGCCTCTAGCTTCTTCCCAGCAGCAGCACAAGATGGTAATCTCTTATTCAGGTATTTTTGAAGGTTTCCCACCAGCCGGTCGAGGGAAGGACTGGGTTTTGAGGCGAGATTAGGTGACAGGGTTCCCTTTTGGGACACTGGAGTGCGGGGAGGGCCTTCTGGGTGGAGAAATTGGTTGGGTGGGATGGGGGGCTATTTTGGGGGACTGGGTTAGCGTACTGATTTGGCCTATGGGTTTGGGGTGTTTTTTGTACTATTGATGTCTTGAGGTGCTTTATCCTGGTAGTAGTCTATATGTATGGTTATTTTTGGATGCGCTTCCCCTGAATTTGGGTGTGGCACTAAGTGGGTTTTTCTAATTTCCGGTTGGGTTTTTTTGTAATTGGTGTATGCCTAAGCATTATTATATCTCTGGGGTAGAGGGGTGCATTGAATGTGAGTAATATAACGTGAAGTGGATTCTTGCACTTTATTTCAAACAATGCATTTGGGTGCTTCAAAAAAAGTCAGCTCCAGGAACAGATGGGTCAGTAGTGATAAGTTAAGGTTCAGGCTGAACCCTCAGCAAACCCCCCAGGAATCTGTTATATGATAGCAGGCCACTGGCCTAGTTAGCTGTGGCTGGAGAATTCCTTGCCCTGCAGCTGCACATAACAAGGGGCAAGGATGCTGGTGACTTCATAGACCTAAAATGGTAACATGGCTATGCCATTGATCAAATATGTAATGTAGATATAATTACTCACCCAAAGCTAATTGGACCTGCAGCCCGCTATTTTGTGACAGTTTCCCTTGAGTTCAGTACAAACTGGGTTCAGCCAGAACCTTAGCTTATCAATAATGGCACTTTTCCACTGCAAGTACCGGCTAGTACCGGCTCGGCTCTACTCGGCCCTGCTTGGCCCGGTTTGCTTTTCCACTGCGGTACCGCATGGTATAGTGTCGGAACGGTTCGGTACAGTACGGTATAGGTTTGCTTTTCCACTAAAGTAGTACTAAAGTTAAGTGGGTGGGATAACAACGGGGTGGGTGTGATTCTCTGACCAATCAGTGGCTAGTAGTGACTGCATGCAAACGATTGTGGGATATGGTACCAGTTTGGTACCTGTTGGAACCACAATCGAGTAGGTACTGTTTTTTCAGAGCCGTACCGTACCGTACCGTTCGGTTCCATGCAGTGGAAAAGCAAGCCTATACCGTACCGTACCGAACCGTTCCGACCCTATACCATGCGGTAACGCAGTGGAAAAGCACAAAAGCGTGCCGAGCCGGTACGGTTCTATGCAGTGGAAAAGCGCCATAATACTCATTACTAGGGATGATCGAACTTTTGAAAAGTTTGGTTCGACCAGAACACCCGAACTTCCCGAAAGTTCGGATCCGGATTCCAGAACCCCTTTGAAATCAATGGGACCCGAACTTCGGTAATCAAAAAACACAATTTTGAAGACCTAAAACCCAATAAATGCCCCTAAAAAGTGCCTAGGGTTCTGGGTCATGCCCCAGGGACTATAAATCACACAAAAATAAGTTCTTAAAAATTGTTGTTTTTGATAGAGAGCCAATTATTGAAAAAATTATTGAAAAAAAAAATTTGATTTCTTTGGATTTAGTGTCTGGTGGGTCTAAAAAGTGTACTTGTGAAGTTTCAGCTCTGTAGCATGTCCAGAATCAGAAAAAAAAAGATTGTTTGTCTTAGAATTGCAGTAGAGCAGGGATAGGGCTTCGCTACTTTCACACCTGGGCGTTTTTGTTGCAGGCATTTATTGGGCTTTTTCGTGGACGTCTTTGGAAGCAGGCATGACATCTGAACTTCTGTGTTAGGGTATATATACACACACACATATATGTATATATACACATACACACATATAGGTGTGAAAGTAGCGGAACCCTATGCCTGCGCTAATGAAATTATTTGCAGGGATGTGGCTCCGCTCCTATCACACCTGTATGTGTGTATGTGTATATATACATATATGTGTGTGTGTATATATACCCCTATACAGAAGTTCCAGGTGAGAGAGAGCTAGCGCTCTGGTGTGGGCTGGATAGAGTACCGGCGGGCTACAGATATTCTAATGACAAACAGGTTTTAAAACTAAGGGGAGGACGATACGTGGGCTGGGACAAGTGTGAAAAAGTCCATGAAACAATACAGTTCACAATGAAAAGTCCAAGTAGCAGGAGTGATGGTAAACTGCTTCAAAGGGTTGGCTCCGTACTACAGTGAAGTCACCGCTGTGTAGGCATGTGAGAAAACAGAAAAAAAAAAAACAGAGCGCCTCTAAGTGTAGCAGTTTATTTGGTAGGCTGATAAAACATAAGTGATGGAACTCACTAGATAAAAGTAAGGTGGAAGCTTGTAGTGTCCGGTGATGGGTCAGAAGATGGAAGAGGGTCCCAGGCGTCCTGGAGGGTGGAGGGGTCCGTACCGGTCGAATAGACGGATGGATGCTGTGTGAGAGATCCTCTGTCTACAGTCTTCCGGGTGCCGAAGAACGGCTGGGATGCCAGGAACCACACTGGAACGCAGCGCACGCTGCGTGGCGTCACACGGGCTGGGGCGAATCACACAGCGTGTTTCAGAGCTCGCGCACGGCTCTGCATGAACCTGCGCACTCTTTTTTCAAGTGTAAGGCAAGGAGGAATCCCAAAAAACAAGCTGTATAAATACACCTGAGATCTACAAGGGGGAGGTTACTATAGGATAACCTAAAAAGGAACTACGGGCGGCCATAATGTCCACTGATCTGTGTGGGAATACACCCATTATGCTGACAAACCAAAAAATGTATTTAAAAAATGTATTTAAAAACACACATATACAGTGGGTACGGAAAGTATTCAGACCCCCTTAAATTTTTCACTCTTTGTTATATTGCAGCCATTTGCTAAAATCATTTAGGTTCATTTAGCTTCCTCATGAATGTACACATAGCACCCCATACTGACAGAAAAACACAGAATTGTTGACATTGTTGTTTATTTGTTATTAAAAAAGAAAAACTGAAATATCACATGGTCCTAAGTATTCAGACCCTTTGCTCAGTATTTAGTAGAAGCCCCCTTTTGATCTAATACAGCCAGGAGTCTTTTGGGAAAGATGCAACAAGTCTTTCACACCTGAATTTGGGGATCCTCTGCCATTCCTCCTTGCAGATCCTCTCCAGTTCTGTCAGGTTGGATGGTAAACGTTGGTGGACAGCCATTTTTAGGTCTCTCCAGAGATGCTCAATTGGGTTTAAGTCAGGGCTCTGGCTGGGCCATTCAAGAACAGTCACGGAGTTGTTGTGAAGCCACTCCTTCGTTATTTTAGCTGTGTGCTTAGGGTCATTGTCTTGTTGGAAGGTAAACCTTCGGCCCAGTCTGAGGTCCAGAGCACTCTGGAGAAGGTTTTTGTCCAGGATATCCCTGAACTTGGCCGCATTCATCTTTCCCTCGATTGCAACCAGTCGTCCTGTCCCTGCAGCTGAAAAACACCCCCACAGCATGATGCTGCCACCACCATGCTTCACTGTTGGGACTGTATTTGACAGGTGATGAGCAGTGCCTGGTTTTCTCCACACATACCGCTTAGAATTAAGGCCAAAAAGTTCTATTTGGGTCTCATCAGACCAGAGAATCTTATTTCTCACCATCTTGGAGTCCTTCAGGTGTTTTTTAGCAAACTCCATGCGGGCTTTCATGTGTCTTACACTGAGGAGAGGCTTCCGTCGGGCCACTCTGCCATAAAGCCCCGACTGGTGGAGGGCTGCAGTGATGGTTGACTTTCTACAACTTTCTCCCATCTCCTGACTGCATCTCTGGAGCTCAGCCACAGTGATCTTTGGGTTCTTCTTTACCTCTCTCACCAAGGCTCTTCTCCCCCAGTAGCTCAGTTTGGCCAGACGGCCAGCTCTAGGAAGGGTTCTGGTCGTCCCAAACGTCTTCCATTTGAGGATTATGGAGGCCACTGTGCTCTTAGGAGTGCAGCAGAAATCTTTTTGTAACCTTGGCCAGATCTGTGCCTTGCCACAATTCTGTCTCTGAGCTCTTCAGGCAGTTCCTTTGACCTCATGATTCTCATTTGCTCTGACATGCATTGTGATCTGGAAGGTCTTATATAGACAGGTGTGTGGCTTTCCTAATCAAGTCCAACCAGTATAATCAAACACAGCTGGACTCAAATGAAGGTGTAGAACCATCTCAAGGATGATCAGAAGAAATGGAAAGCACCACTCATAAATATATGAGTGTCACAGCAAAGGGTCTAAATACTTAGGACCATGTGATATTTCAGTTTTTCTTTTTTAATAAATCTGCAACAATGTCAACAATTCTGTGTTTTTCTGTCAGTATGGGGTGCTATGTGTACATTCATGAGGAAGAAGAATGAACCTAAATGATTTTAGCAAATGGCTGCAATATAACAAAGAGTGAAAATTTTAAGGGGGTCTGAATACTTTCCGTACCCACTGTATATCCTTATAATGATATAAATCATATAAATCGTCAGTATTAAATATAATGAAATATGAATCATATGAAGAAAATGGGGGAATGAACTCTTATACACCAAAAGTGACCGCACATCAAAGCTTACTTGAGCAAAAAAAGGAAAGACAGAATATATGCCCACAGAAGCATCTCAGTGCGTCCGTGGTGTATAAAGAGAGTCTCTATAAATATCTTATCGATTGGGCGAGATGAATGGACATGTATATAAATATGACAAGTTTATAGGAAAGTATATGGTTAAAGATATTTTTAAAAGATATTTATAAAAATATAAAAAAAAAAATTGCAGATCAAAAAATACCACAGTGATGGTTAAAAATGAGAATGGAAAAAATAATAATAGAATGACGATCGTCATTCTATTATTATTTTTTCCATTCTCATTTTTAACCATCACTGTGGTATTTTTTGATCTGCAATTTTTTTTATTTTTTTAAATATTTTTATAAATATCACTTATGTTTTATCAGCCTACCAAATAAACTGCTACACTTAGAGGCGCTCTGTTTTTTTTTTTCTGTTTTCTATACAGAAGTTCAGATGTCATGCCTGCCTCCAAAGACGCCCAAAAAATGCCCAAAAAAACGCCTGCAACAAAAACGCCCAGGTGTGTTGTTGCAGGCTGTCAGAATTAATAATTAATAATAATTAATAATATCTCGCTGTGCCTCCATTATGTCAGAATGTTGATACTGCTCTGACTATAACAGTATCTATTTATGGTTAATAATAAGCAAAGATCTGTGCGAAAGGAGAATCTCAACTTATTCCATAAATCAATATGTAGTGAGTTCTTTTTATTGATTAATTTCTTTTTAAAAGCATATACCAATCTTTAGTGAAAACAGTCTACAGTACGGAATATATAAAAGTTTTATTCACGAGACATGTAATCACGATAAATGATCAAACTTGAGATGACACAAAAAGATATAACTTCACAACAATACCAACTTCAAACAATTAATGCAATGTGATGTGTAGCTCAATAATGAAAGTGAAACTAAAACAAAGTAAGAGTGAAACGAAAGCAAGATTACCATTTCCCCAGATGTAGTAGAAACCATATTTAAGTATACTATATAATCAGACCACAATTGTCTGCGCAATGCAAAACCTGATAATCATTTCACTGCAGATGAAGTGAGAATAAGCTATGCAAAACGTGAAATTGATACGCCAATATGCGCTTCATCTGATATTAATAAAAATGTTATAAAAACAAAAATCATATCTTTAGAGAAAAATCTACATATGGTTTATACGGCTGGGATTGTACTCTCGTTACCCTTGAATATGAATGTAAAACATTTAAGGAAGTACATAAACAATATTGAATAATAATCAAATAAACAGCAAGGCACAATTACCATATTTAAAATGGCCGCTAGCTTAGAATAGTAGTTACCAGGTTCCTTAAGATGGCTGCTTTTCCAAGATGGTGGCCAATTAGGGAGGAGCTTCGTTTGGCGTCCCTCAAAGGTTCAGATACATGGTGTATTGAAAGGAAGTCTGTGTAGATGAGTCTGTGCATAGCTGTTAGTAGTGTGTAAGTGTAATGTATATTGGGCAAGATGTGATGTGTCATGTGTCTCTCTCATCTGGGCTTTTATATGGTATAGAAAATTACCATAAGTTAAACCCAGAGGGAGTGACATTATCCCCATTGGCTAGAACATCTTAACCATTAACTGATGATGTAATAGGGTGACACCTCTTGGTTGACCAGTATATTAAAATTAAATAAAGATTTCTCCATTTAAGACTATTATAACATACCAAAAATGTAACCATGCTTTCATCTACTAAATGTCCATTTAATCCACCAGGTATCTGAATAAAGAATTAATCCTGGTAACACTATTCTAATATTTAATATATCTTATTTAAAATATATATTGGTTTTTACTTTTCAACCCAAGACTTCAATTATCGTAGTAGTCAGCAAAAATGTCAGTATTGCATTGCACTTAGGTTCAGTATACAGCAATATTTATCTTCAAATAAACTTCGAACCTTTATATTGACCCATAGCTTACAACCAGACCTTCTAAATTAAACACCTGGCAAGGCCAGAAAAGTTTATGATGCTTTCTACGACTTACAATTTACAAATGTTTACTGAAGCCTGTTTTTGACATACAGAGATGAGTCATCAAATCAGTAAAGTTATAATTTAGCAACATATGAAACAATTGTAATGTATAACGCTTTCCCACATATTTATGTATGCTAGTTATATATATAGATATATTTCAGTGTTAATATTATGTTACATATAAGATTATAACATATCTGTAAATTTTAGTTTTACATAGGTCTAAGCATAGAAAAATACTGACTTGTTTTATGATCCCACGCAAACAGGATTACCTTGGTATATTGTCTTAGACCTTATCTTAAAGTTTAAACAGACTATTGTCAGCTGGACTTTATCTTAAAGTAAGTCAACAGACTATTTATTACTTTAGGTCCACACAGCCTGTTAGGGTAAACCTGTTGAATAGCCACTTTTTCTGCATAGGCACTTTTTGTTAAAGGAAATTTTAACCATTTAGTAACCTGACAAAAATGGATGTCATTGCTAATTCTATACAGATCAAAATATGACATTTCATTTCTATTTATGAAATTAACCTCCCCAAATAACCCTGACAAGGTGTTTTTTTGGGCATTTTTTGGGCGTCTTTAGAGGCAGGCATGACATCTGAACTTCTGTATAGGGGTATATATACACACAAACATGTATATATACACATATAGGTGTGATAGAAGCGGAGCCACATGCCTGCAAATAATTTCATTAGCGCAGGCATAGGGTTCCGCTACTTTCACACCTATATGTGTGTATGTGTATATATATACATATATGTGTGTGTATATACCCCTACACAGAAGTTCAGATGTAATGCCTGCCTCCAAAGACGTCCAAAAAAAGCCCAATAAACGCCTGCAACAAAAACGCCCAGGTGTGAAAGTAGCGGAGCCCTATCCCTGCTCTACTGCAATTCTAAGACAAACAATCTTTTTTCTATGGTGGTCACCCTGACATGGAAGAGTTTGGTCACCCTGCCATAGCAGTCAGAGTCAGTTCACCCTACACTACACTATGGTCATCCTGACACTTAACACTTTCCCTACAGAAACTAGATTATTGGATCTAATTATAGTGGAAAATAGTACCCTAACTACACTAGATATCCCTTTCCTCACACTAAAAATTGCTAAATGACACTTTTGAAGCAGGAGTAACAGAACTGCTTCCACTCTCTTCCACAGCCCCTGTATTACAGTGCTAGAGATTTGGCGGGGCTATGTTATATACTGGGGGGCGTATTCACTACTGATTGGCCTTTGGACCCCCTAGTCACTCCAATCACATTCCTAGCATCCTCCTGCCCTCTCAATTGGCTTTTACTAATGTTTCTGGTCCAATCACGGGCTTTTAAAGCCAGGTTCCTGTCCCATTGCATTTTGGTCGGTTCTGGTTGCCGAATTCCAAACTTTTTCCGCAAAAAGTTCGGAATTCGGCCGAATTTCGAACAGTCAATGTTCGGGTCGAACCAATGGACGACCCGAACCGTTCGATCATCCCTACTCATTACTAATACTCATTACTAATACAAATTTTTCTACAGCTCATCAATAATAGTAGGTAACATTGGAATGTTCTGCTTTGAAACGCCCAAAACCCCTGTAAACCTGGTGAAGATCCCTGCAGCATGTCTGCGCATTCACCGGAAATTAATTCAAGATGGAGGCCTCGGAGAGTAGCAGTTTAGGGAGAACTTCCTCTACAAGCTAGACAACGCCGGACACCATTGTCTAGTAAGTATGTATTTTTTTTTTTTACTTTTGTGATGGACTGCCAGGCACCCAACATGGGTGCCTCTGCCAAACAGTGTGCCCTGCCCTCCAAACCCTTTTAGCAAACCAATAGCTAATACTAGAAATACACAGACAAAACGCCAAGGTAAAAACCAGAGAAATCAATTTGTTGAACAGAAATACAGGTTTTTATACACTTCAAAACATGAACAATAAAAGCAAATATTACAGATTGGGGTAAACATCCCACAATGGTTAGGTAACAAGGTAAAGTTGACACGAGACTAATCACATCTCTAGGAGGATTAGCAGACAAACATAAACAATAGGTGACTCAATTAACTTAAAAAATGGGAATGCACACCTAGGATGCATAATATGGGGAAATTACACAATGGGAGAAAGACACTTAACAATAAACACATAACACCCTAATAAACAGATTACACATAACAGCAAGAGACCCCAGCATCAGGTTGTTTTGAGCCTATTACAATCATCTTCTTTGAGTCTTTGAGTCTAGGAGGGAGGTGAAATCTGTATTTGGGTCCTCCAGTTCTCAGAGTCTCTATTTCGGGAAGATATGGACTTGGATCCAAAGTAAAACTGCTCCCAAGGTCCCAGCGGCTCACACTTCCCAAAGAATAAAGCTCCCTCAAATGCCAGGACCCATGGTCAGTAGGCAAAAAGCTAGCCCGCAGTTCCCCTAAAAAGCCCCATAGCCGGTTAGGTCTGTCACAACTTTTACACAGGGACATTTTTTATTTTTTTAGATTTAAAAATTGTATTTTTGATAGTAAGGGATTTCCTCTTTAATATAGCGTCTTCAAGTCAGCCGTTCAAAAGCTCACTGAATCAGTTGAATGGAAGGTCTGTGATTTTCGGATTCCTATTCAATTCAAACATTTAAGTCACAATGAATGATTATATCGTGTGCAGCCACCATAAGTGTTTGCAAAATGTAATAACCCACCACAACAGTTAAGAAGATATCAGATTACTATAATCAGCCACAAATATAAAATCTTAAAAGTAATATTGAGTTTGTAGTAACTATAGATTCATTGATCATGCATAGACTGGATAACATCATTTTTTTTTTATTGATATATATTTTACTAGTGCTATCAGAATCAATAGAAATTGCTACAAATTCTTTATGGAGAAGAGATTTTATTTCTAAATGTACTTGAGTACAGAAACGCAGAATACCTAAGATTAAAATCGATACAAATTTTGAGCTATAGTGCTCTATGAACTTTTGTTATATTTTTTTATTTTTTATTATTTATTTATTTAGTCACTTCTGATTCTGACAATACATTTTTTATTACAGTAATTGATTGGAAGCTTATACAGATACTAATACTGTAGTTTAAAATAACATTACTTTTAAAACTTACCTAAACCTAAGACCCAAAATGTAATATATTTCAGCTTATCCATCCTTAGATGAGGTGGATGCATTAGTTTTTTTTTTCAGGTTTTTTTTTTCATTGTTTTCACCTGGACATCATGTCCATAACATGATACCTGTTCTAGCATGACAATGCCCAATCAGCGCACTGTATGGAAGAGCAGTGTTTTCACCGTAGGACAGGAAGTGTTTTAGGGCTACAGAACACCTCCCCCTCTGCCTGACATAGGTGGGGGAGTTCTGTAGTTCACAGAAGATGACTAAGCAGCACTGATTATTATAATCATCACCATCATCATCACTCCAGCAGCAACAATATTATTTTTACTATTTTCATCCTCATCATTATAAAGTTACCTATTATCATCATCGTCATCATCATCATCATAACAGTAGTAACAATCTTAATATTATCAATGTTATTATTATTATCATTAATACTACTACTACTGCGGCTACTACTACTACTACTACTGTTACTACTACTAATAATATTAATAATAATAATTGACTTCCGGTTCCGGCACCGAATGCGGTAGTCACCTTCCCTATCGGCTCCTGCTGTCGGACCAAAAATCTGCTTAAAAAGCCCTCCAACTTACCTCTCTCGGGTCTTCTGCTGGCTCCCGTACCCCCGGGCGACCCCCCTGGTGCCTTCTATCCGCCGCAATGGATACGTTCCTGGAGAAAGGCGGCCCGCGCAATCCGCCGGGCCCGCCGCAAATCGAGGCCCTGTTCTCGGCCCTCGCCGCGGTCCAGGCGGACGCCTCCCACATGGATACAGCGGCCCCCTGTCTCCATTGCTCTTCAATCTGGCTCTAGAGCCTCTATCCAGATTCCTATTGGAAAAAGCGCCACTCCAGAGTATCCTAATCGGTTCTCAAGAACTACGAATATCACTATTTGCCGACGACGTGTTAATTTTTACCCGAAACCCCACAGCCGACATGCATACCATCATATCTATATTTGACAAATTTAAAGTCTGTTCTGGCCTACGGATAAACTACGCTAAAAGTGAAATTCTCCCCTTGGGTGTCACATCCAGACCAACTTCGGCAGCTTCCTCACCCTTCACTATAGCCACTTCACACATCACATATTTAGGAGTCAAGATAGGCAAGCTCCCATCTTCCATCTATACTTTGAACTATCCCTCACTCTTTCAGAAGATCTCTCGTGAGTTAGATAGCTTGATGGATCTGCCGCTTTCGCTCTTGGGGAGATGCCATTTAGTGAAAATGGTCAGCTTCGCACAGCTGCTATACCTGTTGCAAACGCTTCCTCTGCTGCTTAAGCATAAAGATATTAAATTACTGAATAACGCTATTTCTAGCTTTATATGGCGTGGCAAACGACCTTGCATTTCTTTTAGCAAACTCTGTCTCCCCAGGAGCGAAGGAGGTATTAGTCTTCCCGACATTAGACTGTACAATCTGTCTTGCCTCCTCAGGATTAGGGATGATCGAATGGTTCGAGTCAACCATCGGTTCGACCCGAACATTGGCTGTTCAAGGTTCGGCCAAATTTAGAACTTTTTGCCCAAAAAGTTCGGAATTCGGCAACCAGAACCGACTAAAATGCAATGGGACAGGAAATGGGCTTTAAAAGCCCATGATTGTACCAGAACCATTAGCAAAAGCCAATTGAGGGGGCAGGAGAATGCTAGGAATGTGATTGGAGTGACTAGGGGGTCCATAGACCAATCATTAGTGAATACGCCCCCCAGTATATAAGATAGCCCCCGCCAAATTCCTAGCATTGTTATACAGGGACATGGAAGAGAGTGGAAGCAGTTCGTGGATTTCTGCTACAAAGTGTCATTTAGCATTTATTAGTGTGAGGAAAGGGATATCTAGTGTAGTTAGGGTGCTCTTTTACACTTTAGTTAGCTTTAATTTATTCAGTTTCTGTAGGGAAAGAGTTAAGTGTAAGGGGACTGTAGTGTAGTGTAGGGTTAACTGACAGTGACTGCTATGGCAGGGTGACCAAACCCTTCCATATCAGGGTGACCGCTATAGAGAAAAGCTAGTTTCTCTGAAGTCACTTTCGCTGCAGTAATATGGCTTCGCCCCCGTCAGCATTCTTTTTGGCTGCAGGCGTCTATAGGGATCTCTTGAGCACATCTTTGGAGTCAGGCATGACATCTGAACATGTGTATAGGGGGTATATATACACACCCATGTATGTATATATACACCTGCACATATATAGGTGTGAAAGGAGCAGAAAAAACTACTTGCGCTAATGAAATAATTAACACCAATATAGTTACACTCCTATCACACCTATATATGTCTAAGTGTAAAATACATATAAGTATGTGTGTATATATACCACTATACACAAGTTCAGATGTTTTGCCTGCCTCCAAAGAACCCAAAAAAATGCCCAAAAAAACGCTAGCGTAAAAAAAAAATGCCCAGGTGTGTTGTTGCAGGCATTCTTTTGGGGTTTTTGGAGGCAGGCAAAACATCTGAACTTGTGTATAGTGGTATATACACACACATACTTATATGTATTTTACACTTAGACATATATAGTTGTTATAGGAGCGTAACCATATTAGTGTAAATAGTGGGTTTTAGGTCTTCAAAATGGTGTTTTTTGATTACAGAAGTTCGGGTCCCATTGATTTCAATGGGGTTCTGAAATCCGGGCCGAACTTTCGGGAAGTTCGGGTGTTCTGGTCAAACCGAACTTTTCAAAAGTTTGATCCCTACTAGTGAGAAGGCACCCTTGTTTGAGTGGCGTGGTGGATTAGGTTCAGTACCCTCCATGTAGCATGACGGCCTGGGACAAACCCGACATGGTCTGGATGAACTAAGGTTGGGAGGTATGTCATAAGTCATTTGGCAAGGACTTTAGCTAGTAATTTTATGTCCGTGTTTATGACAGAAATCGGCCTATAGTTAGTAGTTAGGGAAGGATCTTTGTCAGGCTTTGGGATAGTTGTGATGGTTGAGCGCAATATGACCGTAAATCTTTAATTGCACTGATGATTTCTTCCTCTGAAAAAGGTTGTGACAGAGACTCAAGTTGGGATGTTGAGATAGTGGGAAGATCAACTAAGTCTGGGAATTCGCGAATAAGGGTGTCTGACAGCTGGGGAGTGGAAGAATCATTTTTAAAAGGTCTATAGTAAGGAATAATATTCGCTAAAATCATTAGCAATATCTTGAGGTTTGAGAAGAAGTTGTTTGGAGGTGGGGTGGTGGAGGAATAAGGATTTTGCTTTTGCACCTTGTGCCTTGACTTGGCGAGCCAATAAGGCTCCGGCCTTGTTGCCTAGTGCATAGAAGTTGGCTTTAGTATATTTGAGGTTTGTATAAAAGTACGGATTTTAGTTTTTGTCTTAGCTCGAGCCGTTCACTAGTTAATTTATGAGATGGGAGAGTATTATTTTGTTCCTCCAATTTTTCAATTTTGAGTATGACTTCATCAGTCTGCCTGGTTCTCTGGTTTGTCATTCTTTTATTCAGTTTTATAAGGCACGCATATAGGCGTTGTATGAAGACCAAAGATGAGTTCTTGTCGAATTTAACTATTAGCCAGTAAAGTGAAGTTGAGTCTCCACAGACGTGGTGTACCTGGGCGATGATCTTAGATGGTTATAGAGATGGGGGCATAAGCAGACCAGGAGATGGTTCTGATTACCGAGCTAATGGTGTTCTGCAAGGTCCACAAATAGGGCAATGCACGAGTAGGACATCCGCAAAGAGGAAAAGTAAGTGAAATCTTTCTTTGATCCATGCTGGCATCTCCACACATCAAAAAGGTTGGAAGCTTGAAGGAAAGGGTTCAGGTCTGTAAGGTGGCGTTGTTTTTGTGAAGAGGTGTCCATGAGGGGGTCTCCAACTGTGTTGAGAACACCGCCTTATATAAGGTTTCCTCTTTTTAGCTCGTTTAATTTTTTACACTGGCGTTTGAAGAAGAGGAGTTGTCTAGTATTTGGACTGTATATATTGACCAGGGTATAGGTAATTTGTCCTATGGTGCATATCAGTATTAATTATCGACCATGAGGATCAGCATAGGATTGATGAAGTTGGAACTGGAGGTTTTCTTTAATCGCTGTCAAAACTCCATTTTTTATTTTTAGGACCAAAAGCGAGGAAGATGTGTTTGTAACCTTTCAGTTTAAATGCTGGAGTTTTGTCTGAAGCAGAGTGCCTTTCTTGAACAAAGGCTATGTCTTTGTGTTGTTTTGTGATCTCCTTATGTAAGGTCACTCTTTTCTGCGGGCTATTTAAGCCTCTGGCATTTATTAAGAGGATCTTGAAAGGCATAGTAGACGGTATAGGTCAGGTAAGTGTTTAATGTAGAGCAGTTAGAACAAGAGGATGAGAGCTAGGATATGTAAGCACAGTTCAGGGTTTTGGTCACCGGATTTACCGGTTGCAGTTGTGAGTTGAGGAGAGGCCTATTAGGCAAGCTATGGGTAAGTTAACAGTTCAGTTCAGTTTTTAGGTAAGTGCAAAAGAAAGCAGAGAGCAGCTGGTTAACCCAGGCATATGAACCAGGTAAAAAATTAGAGATCCTTACAATGAACTCAATATGCAGAACCTACTGCTAATAGTAACAGGGGGAAAATGTTTCCTCACGATAGCCGTCCCAGACAAGTCTGTTGAGGAAAAAAAGGAAAAGAAGTTTAGCTTACGCAGGTTAATCTGCCACTATCCAGCTGGATATTAAGGTGAATGATGAAGGGCACGCAAGTGCCATGGTTTCTTCAGGAATGATATGCCAGGTTCTTAGAAGTTGAAGGCCTCCAGTAAGTGTTCTCACAGTGTGGGTTTTGCCTTGGTGGGTTATCAGCAACTTAGTAGGCAAACCCCATTTGTAGGGGATGTGGAAGTTTTGCAGTGGTTTTGTGATGGTGGCCAATTGGTGGCGGTTATCCATTGTTGCTTTTGACAGATCAGTGTATAATGTGATTCACGGTGAATTTTTCCGGGAGGTTGGGCGCATGTTTTGGTTCAGCCATCACTTTCAATGTAAAAGTGAATGCAGGCGAGTACGTGCCTTGGTTTTGATTCAGGGAGATATTGCAGCTTCGGGAGCCTGTGGGCCCGGTCTATTTCCAAGTCTCAATCTGTCATGTCTGGTATTAAAGAGCACATTCAATTTTGTAGGTATTGGACCAGATTAGGTTGTTGAACCGTCTCAGGGATATTACGGAAAACGCCCAGGAGGAGGGCGAAACGCGTTGACGCAACTTCCGGCTACGGACGAGACGCATCGTCACTTCCGGTCAAACACTTCCTGGTCACACTGTGGAACGCACGCCGATTGCGGCGTCCACGAGCTTGTGATACATGCGATATTTTACTATTCTGTTTGTGAGTATGTTTTTTTGACTTCTCGATTGCTATTAAATTGTTAAAACATACTTCACCATGCACGGTCTCTTTATATTTTAATGGTGGATACGGAGGCAAATCACACTTACCTTTATCCAAGGATATATGAAAATACCGAATGATCCCTGAAAGAAGGCTTTTGTGCAATATACATTTCAAGCGCAAACAATCTGGCATTGTGGTGAGTGGGGAACCAAGAGGGGTCACCTATCACCTTGGAGCACCTTTGAATTATCTTTGCACCTGAGCACTTTATTTGGATCACTTTACAAGGACTTATTATAACCAATTGAATTATTTATATATTTATTTTTATCACATGAACTATATTGTTGTTTTTATGCTAGCGCTGCTTAATTTTGTTTTTATGTTTTCCAAAGATTTACTTAGAGTTGCAGCAGCTGCATATCCTTTTGATTTCACTATTTATGCACTATCAATGTTCATTTATGCACACTTATTTTAAGGAAATTGTTAGTAAGTTTGATATATTTATTTGATTCACTAGCGCGGGATTTAATATACACTTTTTCATATTACGGAGATTGATATTATTCCGGCGGGACCGGTCTTCTAGGTTCGCCAGTTTGATCATTTGTAATTCACCATCATGGTCTGTATATACATCCACAAGTTTATTATGGCCAGTGAAAAGGTCTGACATTTTTGTTTCTACATGTTGTATACGTTGATCACGTGCTTGTATCACAGTAGTCAAAGAGGAGACTGTGGCTGAGAGGTCTGTATATAGAGTGTGCCTCAATGAGATTAACATGTTTTTCATTGTCATTTCAGATATCGGTTGATCTGAGGCAGGGAATGAATCTATGGCTGATGGTTGCTGTGGGTCAGGAATTGGTAGTGAGAAGGAGACACTGTTAGGTTGGATGGGAAATGCTTCTTCCCCCCAGGGCTTCGATTTGGCCGGGCTAGCTGTGGAGGGAGAAGCAGGGGGAGATAACTCACCATTCACCGCTGTTGAGGAGGAGAGGAGCAGCTGCTGCAGATCATAGGCGTGCGCACAGGGTGTGCCGGGTGTACCTGGGCACACCCTAATCACCTAGGGCACATTAGCATTATCGCTCTGTTTGCCAGTGAGGAGATGGGAAAGATCTCCCTCGGACCTGCTCTGCTCTATTTCACTTTGCCAGCAGGGAGAGTAATGTATCGGGGCCATGTACATGTAGGCAAACACATGCATGTGTATTTAAACTTTGGGGTGCACACCCTAAGGCAATAGGCTGCGCACACCTATGCTGCAGATTAGTGAGTCCAGCGTGTGTCGAGAGAAGCTGCAATGCTGGGCTGTGAGAGGCGCTGGCGCCATCTTGGAAACGGCTCGTTCCGGTCACATTGAAGAAATTTGGCAGCTTCTGCGGGCCATTTAGAAGCTTCCTCCGCCTCGACATTGTGATGAGATGTAGCAGAGTACTGTAGGGTGTTTTTGGGGTAGTTTTCATTATTCACCGTTACTTGGTAGTCGCTACATGCTGCGTAGTTTATGGAGCGAGGAGTTCAAGTGTCCATCTGCTCTGTCAGCAAGCCACGCCTCCAATTTTTATTTTTTTAAAGGGACAGTGTAAAAAAAAAAAAAATTTAAAGCGCCCATCCCTCCCTACTTGTACATGAGCAAACACATATGTAAGTCGCACCTGCAAATCTAAACAGTATTTAAACCACACATGTAAGGTATCACTGTGATCGTTACAGTGAGAGCAAAAATTCTAGTGCAAGACTTCCTCTATAACTCTAAGCAGGTAACCGTTAAAAAGTTTTAAGGCATCGTGAGATTTTTCGCGAGGAAAAGCAACATTTTTAAGTACC
The DNA here is from genome assembly GCF_965119305.1 of Pelophylax lessonae. NCBI lineage: Eukaryota > Metazoa > Chordata > Amphibia > Anura > Ranidae > Pelophylax > Pelophylax lessonae. The sequence continues at coordinate 31,870,619 of NC_138771.1, read as the reverse complement.
GTAGTTTGTCTATATTCCACTAGAGATGTCGCGAACCTAAAATTTGCCGTTCGCGAACGGCGAACGCTAAACTCCGCAAATGTTCGCGAACGGGTGAACCGCCATAGACTTCAATAGGCAGGTGAATTTTAAAACTCACAGGGACTATTTATGGCCACAATAGTGATGGAAAAGTTGTTTCAAAGGGACTAACACCTGGACTGTGGCATGCCGGAGGGGGATCCATGGCAAAACTCCCATGGAAAATTACGTAGTTGATGCAGAGTCGGGTCTTAATCCATAAAGGGCATAAATCACCTAACATTCCTAAATTGTTTGGAATAACGTGCTTTAAAACATCCAGTGTGTGTATACGATCAGGTATGATGTTGTATCGATCAGGTAGTGTAAGGGTTACGCCCACTTCACAGTGACAGACCAAACTCTGACAGACCAAACTCCCCGTTTAACGCACCGCAAACAACCGCAAACAGTCCATTTGCAGTGGGTACAGTACAGTCTGTGGACCTGACACTCACTGGCAGGCAACTATAAAAAATATATATTTTTTTAATTTGCAAGGTGCTGTGCCACCGTATATATGAGTGGTGGGCACTGCAGTGGGCACAGTACACTCTTTGGACCTGACACTCACTGGCAGGCCAGGCAACTGCAATTATAAAAAATATATTTTTTTTAATTTGAAAGGTGCTGTGCCACCGTATATATATGAGTGGTGGGCACTGCAGTGGGCACAGTACACTCTTTGGACCTGACACTCACTGGCAGGCCAGGCAACTGCAATTATAAAAAATATATATTTTTTTAATTTGCAAGGTGCTGTGCCACCGTATATATATGAGTGGTGGGCACTGCAGTGGGCACAGTACACTCTGTGGACCTGACACTCACTGGCAGGCCAGGCAACTGCAATTATAAAAAATATATTTGTTTTTAATTTGCAAGGTGCTGTGCCACCGTATAAATCAGTGGTGGGCACTGCAGTGGGCACAGTACACTCTGTGGACCTGACACTCACTGGCAGCTGGCAGGCAACTGCAATTATGACAGAGGAAAAAAAAATATATTTTTTAAACTGCAAGGTACTGTGCCACCCGATATGAGTGTGGTGTGCACACAGTACAGTCTGTGGTGGGTCTGTGGCCTCTCACGCACGGCGGGCAGGCAACTGCACAATAGATATATATATATATATATATATATATATATATATATATATATATATATATAAAATTGACTGAAATACCAGCCCTAAAAAGGGCTTTTTGGGGTGCTGTCAGGATGCTGTCCTTACAGCAGGAGTGGACTGAGAACACTATCTAACAACTGTCCCTATTAACAGCAGCAGCAGCAGCACTCTCCCTGCTCTCACTAACACACTGCTTCAGAATGATCTAAGATGGATGCTGCCCTTGCTTTTTTATAACCAAAAAGTGAAAAGCAAAAATATTGCGCAAACCATAAAAAAGCTGCTACACCAAACAACTGACAAGAAAATTGTGAATAGCAAAATGTGGAAAAAAGTGCAGCGCTAATAAATACTAGCAATATAAACGTGTATATATATAAACCAAGAAAGGTAAATACAAATAAATTGCAAAATGAATAAAAGTGAACATCAAATCAACAGTCCCATATGTGAAGTGAAAAAAAACAGTCCACAACGGTGATAATTGAAGTGCTCACTGGATCCCAACACCAACAAGATATAGCGATATAATGTGCTCACCAGAACGATAGGACTCAAAATGCCATATAGCTTATGAGTCAAATCAGCTTGTTGTACAATGGATGGATAATCCGAAGGGATGACTGAGGTCACTGATGTTGGGGTGAAGAGGTAATAGCAGATATGAACCGTCACACCAGAGAGGCTCTCACTCCGTCAAATGGCCAGAAAGGAACCAAAAAAACAAGGGAGCACAACATAGTGTAACACTGCTAAAAATTTTTATTAACTAAAAATACACCAAATTGCACTTACAAACATCTCGTGGTAAAGAGCGTATACAGATGCAAAGGTAGGCTGTCAGCAGCGTGGCCTTGACGCGTTTCAGCATAAATGCCTTTTTCAAAAGATAGTGCCAGCCAAACACCCACAAAAGCCACTTATTTATAATCTAAGTAGTAATAAGTCACCCAATGAGAAGACTTTGGAAAAATTTTTTGGTTCCTTTCTGGCCATTTGACAGGTTGAGAGCCTCTCTGGTGTGACGGTTCATATCTGCTATTACCTCTTCACCTCAACATCAGTGACCTCAGTCATCCCTTCGGATTATCCATTTATTGAACAACAAGCTGATTTGACTCATAAGCTATATGGCATTTTGAGTCCTATCGTTCTGGTGAGCACATTATATCTTTATATCTTGTTGGTGTTGGGATCCAGTGAGCACTTCAATTATCACCGTTGTGGACAGTTTTTTTCACTTCACATACGGGACTGTTGATTTGATGTTCACTTTTATTAATTTTGCAATTTATTTGTATTTACCTTTCTTGGTTTATATATATACACGTTTATATTGCAAGTATTTATTAGCGCTGCACTTTTTTCCACATCTTGCTTTTTTATAGGAGGTGGGAGGGAGGGTATGCTGATTGGCTGAAATGTGTCTGCTGACTGTGAGGTACAGGGTCAAAGTTTGCCTCAATGATGAAGTATAGGGGGCGGACCGAGCATCGCATATGTTCGCCCGCAGCGGCGGACGCAAACAAGCGATGTTCGCCGGGAACTGTTCGCCGGCAAATAGTTCGGGACATCTCTATATTCCACTAGTGTGTACAATTTTAAAGCATGACATGTTAGGTATCTATTTACTCAGCGTAACGCAATCTTTCACTGTTTAGTTTTATTTAATTCATTAAAGTGTGCTTTTTAAAAAAGAATTGCGTTTGAAAAGGCCGCTGCGCAAATGCAGTGTGACATAAAATATTGCAACTACTGACATTTTATTCCCTTGGGTCTCTGCTAAAAATATATATATAAAGTTTGGGGGTTCAAAGTAATTTTCTATCAAAAAATACTGATTTTAACAAATAAATAGGCCTGGTCGTCAAGTGTTTAAAGCCTTCAAAAAAATGAATACTAATTAATATTAATACTAATATTCAGTGTTGATGAGTGATAATAATAATAATCATAATAATATCAATAATGATAATATTATTTATGATAATATGATACTGATAATGATGATAATAATGATAATAATAATACATGTTGTTGTTGTTATTATTATTATTTTTATATGTATGCATTTTTCACTCTTTTCCCTAAATATATGCATACTAATCGTCAGGGTTAACCCTATCCTAGCCAGTGGATTTGCTACATGGACTTTACATGGATGCTTTCTTTTATCTAATTGAGGGAATAAAAAAAAAAAAAAAAAAAAGAGTGATAATGCAGTTCAATGTGAAGCATTTCCTCTTCTCATTTTTCTAGTTGCTCTCTTCCTTCTGATGATCTGTGCGGTTTGTTTGCCGGGGAGAAGAGTGATAGGTGGAGACACTTTAATAACTTCTCATAAAGGGCTAAAGTCAATGTTTCAAATTTGTGGTTACCGTGCCACAGCCCTGTCTCCTCTCAATGCTCCAGATATTGAATCTTCCCGTAACTACAATTACAGAGCAAACCGCACGATGTGGACATGCGGATTGTTTAGAGCAACACCCATTCAAAATTTACTTATATTTACACTAGAAAAATTAGTGTAAGTGCTACTGGGAACAAATATACAGACCAGGATCAATAACCAAACAATTCTTGGCTAATAAAGCACTTCTCTCTGGTCTGTGGTTGCTTCTCTCTGACTTTGTGGTTGGCCTCTAATGTCTTTCTCCATTGACTTTTCCCGTAAATATGTCTAATAGATGTCCCAATCAAGTCCAAGAAGGAATGATTGTCTTTGTTTGGTAAGAATTGCTAATTAACTAATACAGTATGTAAAAATTCTAGAGGCTTGCTCGTCTCAGTACTACCTGCTGCACTATAGATTTAACATGGGGATAAAGGATTGAAAAGGTGAAGTGTATTTTGATGTTGCATGTACTATAGTTCAAGTTCAAAAGGTACCAAGAAGAGAAAAGTGAGAGGGATTTTTGTATAGTGATTTTTTTTTTAAATGGTAGTTATTGCAGTATAGGGGTCATTTCCTGTATATCTTCCATTGAGATATAGGGTGTTCATTTACTAAAGGCACATAGGCACTTTGCTTGGAAATTTGCCCCAGAGTTTATTGAATACATAAAGGGAATCAACTCGGTAAAGGAGGAGAGCATATTTAACCTCCCTGGCGGTATGATTATGTCAGGAATTACATACCAAAAGCGGTACAATTGTTTTCATGGAAATTTGGCGTTATGTATTATAGGCCTACAATTCTTAGTAATTACTGACTTAAACCTGACCAAAACAAGACTCTAGTAGACATCCCAGATGTGATAAATTTGAAACACAAACGCGTGAATTATAATCGAATCAATAATATTATTTTATTATTTAATATATAATATATATAATAAAATTATATTATTGATTAGATTATAATTCATGCATTATATATTATATATAGATATATATGTGTGTGTGTATATATATATATATATATATATATATATACACACATATATATATATATAATATATAACGCATGAATTATAATTGAATCAATAATATCATTTTATATATATATATATATATATATGTGTGTGTGTGCATATATATATATATATATATACATATATATGCATATATATATATATATATATATATATATAAAAAATATAAAATGTGTTTTGTGCAACGTTTTTTTTTTTTTTTTTTTTGAATTTCCCTCCCTAGTTGCACTCCCATGCAGCATTGCTGCTGCAGGGAACGGAACTAGGAAGTGATCAGACCGACGGAGGACGGAGGAGCGGCGGGACTCTCGGCTGGCAATCTCAGCAATCGCCAGGAGAAGGTAAGAGAACACCGCTGCGCTCTCTGCACATCCACCCAGAGCGTGACTCGGGGTTACCGATCCTGCAATGAAAAATTCCCCCCCGGGTCACGCTCGGGATTACCGCCAAGGTGGTTAAAAGAAGAAAAACTACCACAAGAGGACACAGTTTTAAATTAGAGGGGCAAAGGTTTAAAAGTAATATGAGGAAGTATTACTTTACTGAGAGAGTAGTGGATGCATGGAATAACCTTCCTGCAGAAGTGGTAGCTGCAAATACAGTGAAGGAGTTTAAGCATGCATGGGATAGGCATAAGGCTATCCTTCATATAAGATAGGGCCAGGGACTATTCATAGGATTCAGATATATTGGGCAGACTAGATGGGCCAAATGGTTCTTATCTGCCGACACATTCTATGTTCTATGTTTCTAATATGGCAACGTTTCACTTAGCAAAGAATACCCAATCATATGCACATGATTGGATAATGAAAGTTAGCAGAGCTTCACCTTATTCTGGGGAAAATTCCCTTGCAGAGTGCACCTTTTATGCAATGTGAGCAGTCTTTAGTAAATCAACCCTGTGTGTTACATGTAACTTAAAGGATAATATGACAAAAAATTTTGATAACTCTATGTGATTATTATCTGTATTAATAGTAGTGAGTATATGATTTTTTTTTTTTTAGTCCAGCTGTTCTATGGTGGTGTGGGATGGATATTGGCAGGAGGCAACCGGTGATCCTGTGAATAAATGACCCCAGTGCTGAAGAGTTAGTGACATTGGGGTTGATTTACTAAAACTGGAGAGTGCAAAATCGAGTGCAGCTGTACATGGTAGCCAATCAGCTTCTAACTTCACCTTTTTTAATGGATCACTTGACCTCCAGAAGGTTTTACCCCTTTCATGACCAGGCCATTTTTGCGATACGGCACTGCATTACTATAACTGACAATTACGCGGTTGTGCGACACTGTACCCAAATAACATTTTTGTCATTTTTTTTCCCACAAATAGAGCTTTCTTTTGATGGTATTTGATCACCTCTGCAGTTTTTATTATATGCACTATAAACAAAAAAAGACAATCTGAAGCAATGTAAGCAATATTGTTTACTTTCTGCTATAAAACATATCCAATAAAAAAATTTAAAAAATCAAATTTCTTTATCAATTTAGGCCAATATGTATTCTGCTACATATTTTTGGTAAAAAAAAAAAAAAAAAATCACAATAAGTGTATATTGATTGCTTTATGCAAAAGAGATATTTTTATTTATTTATTTATTTTTTTTTATTTATTTTTACTAGTAATTGTGGTGATCAGCAACCTATAGTAGGACTGAGATATTGCAGCAGGAAAAATCGAACACCTAACTGACACTTTTGACACTTTTTGGGAACCAGTGACACTAAGTTAGAGGGGCTTTTAAACTAGGTGACGGGGGGAGGGTACAGATGTAGAATTAGCCAGTGGAAAGCAAGATTCAGAGGGCACAAATGGGGGCATTAGCGGTAGGGTGTTCGGAGCTCCTAAACCCAGGGTGGATATGGGGAAAAATCAAGAGAGCAGCCTAAAAACATCAAATGAGGATATAAGTAACCGGTCAAAATTAAGAGGTTTGTATACCAATGCCAGAAGCCTGGCCAACAAGATGGGAGAGCTGGAGCTGCTGATGTTTGAGGAGGACTTAGATTTTGTGGGGATAACAGAGACTTGGTTTGACAGCTCTCATGACTGGATGGCGACCATTCAGGGGTATTCCCTTTATCGCAGAGATAGAAAAGGTAAAAAATCGGGAGGGGTATGTCTGTATATTAAGAACAGTATACAGATAAATATGAGGGATGATATTAATAATGGAGCTAAGGACGAGGCAGAATCCCTATGGGTAGAGCTTCAAAGGGAAGGCACGGTGGGGAAGGTAATATTGGGCGTATTCTATAGGCCCCCCAACCAGAGGGAGGAGGGGGAGGCGGACCTCCTTTTACAGATAGGATTGGCAGCAAGGATGGGAAATGTCATTATAATGGGGGACTTTAATTATCCTGATATAGACTGGGCAGAAGGAACCGCACACTCAGCCAAGGCTAGGCAGTTCCTAAATGTTTGACAGGACAATTTCATGGGTCAGATGGTGAATGCACCGACAAGAAACAATGCGGTACTTGACCTACTGATTACCAACAATACAGACCTGCTCACGGATATAGAAATACAGGGCAACTTAGGAAACAGTGACCATAGGTCAATAAGTTTCAGTATTAATTACAGTAATAGGAAGCACAAGGGCAATATAAGGACACTGAATTTCAAAAGATCCAATTTCCCAAAACTGCGCTCACTGCTAGAAAATATCAAATGGGATAGAACCCTGGGAACAAAGAACACGGAGGAAAAATGGGAGTGCTTCAAGAGCATACTTAACAAGGGGATTGGCCAGTGCATTCCAAAGGGAAATAAATTAAAAAGAGCAAAACTAAACCCTGGGTGGCTAAACTCCAACATAAAAATGCATATTAGTGCTAAAGAAAAGGCCTTCAAAAAATACAAGACTAAGGGGTCATTGGCAGCATTTAAGCATTACAAAGAGTGCAATAAGAAATGTAAAGACGAAATCAGGGCGGCTAAAATAGAACACGAGAGACATATAGCGGAAGAGAGTAAAAAGAACCCCAAGACATTCTTTAAGTATATAAACAGTAAGAAAGCGAGGCCAGAACATATTGGCCCCATAAAAGATGACAAAGGAAATATGGCCACTGAGGACAGAGAAAAGGCGGAAGTGTTAAATAATTTCTTCTCTTCAGTCTTCACAAAAGATTCGGGGGCTACACGAACCTAGCTTGTAAGGCCGAACTAAACAACACACCTCAGGAAGTGCCGCCATGGCTAACAGAAGATAGACTTAGAGCTAAACTAGAGAAACTTAACATAAATAAATCCCCGGGACCGGATGGCTTGCACCCGAGGGTTCTTAAAGAGCTCAGCCAGGTGATTGCCAGACCATTATTCTTGATCTTTAAGGATAGTTTACAGACAGGTATGGTGCCAGCTGATTGGAAAAAAGCCAACGTGGTACCAATATTTAAAAAGGGGCCGAGATATATCCCAGGTAACTATAGGCCGGTCAGCCTAACATCTGTAGTCTGCAAGATTTTGGAGGGGATGTTAAGGGACCACATACAAGACTTTAGTAATGAAAACTGTATTATTAGTAGTAATCAGTATGGATTCATGAAAAATCGTTCTTGCCAGACCAATCTATTAACCTTCTACGATGAAGTGAGCTGCCACCTAGATAAAGGAAAGCCTGTGGAGGATGTGGTGTATCTGGACTTTGCAAAGGCCTTTGACACCGTTCCCCACAAACGCTTACTGTACAAACTAAGGAAGGTAGGTATGGACCATAAGGTGAGTACCTGGATAGATAACTGGCTCCAGGGGAGAGTCCAGAGAGTGGTGATTAATGGGGAGTACTCGGATTGGGCGGGTGTGGAAAGTGGGGTCCCCCAGGGTTCTGTCATGGGACCAATCCTGTTTAATTTATTCATAAATGATCTAGAGAAGGGGATATCTAGTACAATCTCAGTATTTGCAGATGATACTAAATTAGGCTTGCCAATATCTTCTATGCAGGATGTGGAAACCTTACAAGCGGACCTGAACAAAATAACGGGGTGGGCAATTACATGGCAGATGAGGTTTAATGTTGACAAATGTAAAGTAATGCACTTGGGGGCCAGAAACCAGAAAGCAAGCTACTCACTAGGGGGGGAACCACTGGGTGAGTCTAGGATGGAAAAGGACTTGGGGGTACTGGTAGACAACAGGCTTGGCAGTGGCATGCAATGCCAAGCTGCTGCAAGCAAAGCCAACAGAATACTGGGATGTATAAAAAAAGGGGATTCACTCCAGAAATAAAGAGATTATTCTCCCGCTCTACAAGACTCTGGTCCAGCCACATCTGGAGTATGCTGTACAGTTCTGGGCACCGGTCCTCAGGAAGGATGTGCTGGAACTGGAAAGAGTCCAGAGAAGGGCAACAAAAATAATTAGGGGAATGGAAGGCATCAGCTATGAGGAAAGACTACAAGCACTGAACCTATTCTCTCTGGAGAAGAGACGATTGAGGGGGGATATGATATCAATGTACAAATACTGTACTGGCGACCCTAGCATAAGGAACAAACTATTCAGAGAAAGGAGATACAATAAGACACGTGGCCACTCACTAAAACTAGAGGAAAGGCGGTTTAACCTTAAAGTGCGTAAGGGGTTCTTCACTGTAAGAGCGGTAAGGATGTGGAGTTCTCTTCCACAAGCGGTCGTATCAGCAGGGAGCATTGATAGTTTCAAAAAACTATTAGATGGACACCTTAAAGACCACAACATACAGGGGTATACAATGTACGGTTAAAAGCAAACACACACATCATAGGTTGAACTGTATGGAATGATGTCTTTTTTCAACCTCACTAACTATGTAACTATGTAATACAGTGATCAGTGCTAAAAATATGCACTGTCACTGTACTAATGACATCTGCTGGGAAGGGGATAACATCAGGGGAGACCAAAGGGTTAACTGCGTGAAAAAGGAAAGGTATGGTGGCGCGGCCTAAAGGTAAAATATCACATGTGCAAAGCAAAAAATCATATGTGCAAAAATATCTGGTAACATAACATGTGAATAAGGTGTCAAATGTGCTCAGGTGTGACCGCACAAAAGATTTAAATATGTTAATATAAAAAAAGTGTAAATATAAAAAAAGTGCAAGGTGCAAATAAAGTACAATAAAGCCTAATTATAGTAACTGATAAATGTAAATTATAGTGCTAAAAAATATTAAAACAAATCATGAATTGATGTCGTCATCAAAAAAATATATATACCGTATACATTTTTTTTTTTTTTTTTAATTAATAAAAAAAATATTATAGCATCTAATAATCCTAATAATTGAGCACAGTGCAAAAACTTGTGCAAAAAATAGTTCGTATTTTTGATAGTGTGAAGATCACTCTGTGCAAGCAGGTGCAAACATGCTCCCCCAATTGGACCACACTCACCAGATGGAGGTACCCTTACAGGGGTCACATATATGTAGCCAGCAAGGTAGAGTTGGATTCCCCCACAACTCTGGTACCAACCAGCACAGATAGACGTTTATTGTAAGGTAGTTCCAACGTTAGTATAAATGGTGGATACTCCTCATGGCCATGCAGGAAGAAGAGGCTTTCATAGTGTGAATCCGTTAATATGAAAGATTTTATTGAATAATAGTCCACTTTCATTAAAGTAGAGTAATAACAGCAGTGCTAGATAGCCTTGTTCCGGTATCTCGAGTCCCAGAATGCAATGCGTTCCAACAAAAAGAAGTGACCTACAATAAATGTCTATCTGTGCTGGTCGGTACCAGAGTGGTGGTGGGGAAACCAGCTCTACCTTGCAGGCTACATACCTGTGACCCCTGTAGGGGTACCTCCATCTGGTGAGTGTGGTTCAAATGGGGGAGCACGATTGTACCTGCTTGCACAGAGTGATCTTTACACTAACAAAAATACGAACTATTTTTTGCACGAGTTTTTGGACTGTGCACAATTATTTGGATTATTGGATGATATAATATTTTTTTATTAATTAAAAAAAAAATATATACTATATATATATATATATATATATATATATATATATATATATATTTTTTTTTTTTTATGACAACATCAATTCATGATTTGTTTTGATACTTTTTATAGATACAACTTTATTGTCATTGCATAGTACAGGTACACAGCAACGAGATGCAGTTTGGCATCTACCAGAAGTGCAAAATGTAGCAATCGTGCAAAAGTGCAGATAATATCTAGCATATTTACAGTGCAGATAACCATCTAGCATAATTAAAAAATATATATACACAAATGAATGTGAAATATTGGGCAAAATGTACTGTAATGATAAAGATACATACAGATATAAATAGTGCAGATGTACTAAGGAGTGAAAAGATATACTATGTAGTATGTACATGTATAGTACAAAGGTTATATACAGTCTTTTGTTTGTGTTTGTTTTGTAATGATTAGCGGTGTAATGTTGAGTTCAGTAATATGATGGTGGATGGAAAAAAGCTGTCCCTGAACCTGCTGGTTCTAGTGCGCAAGTTTCTGTATCTCCTTCCTGATGGAAGGAGGTTAAACAGTTTATGACTGGGATGCGAAGAATCCTTGATGATGTTGTGAGCTCTGCGCAAACATCTGCTGTGGTGAAGGTGCTCAATGGCAGGTAATTGGGTGCCAGTGATGCGTTGAGCAGTTTTGACCACCCTTTGCAGTGCTTTACGTTCACTCACAGTGGAGCCTCCGTACCATACAGTGATGGAGTTGGTCAGGATGCTCTCAATGATGCAGCGGTAGAAGCTCGTTAAAATCCCCGGGGACAAATGAGATTTCTTGAGACTTCTCAAGAAATACAGACGTTGTTGTGCTTTTTTTACCAGAGCTGACGTGTTCAGCTGCCAGGACAGATCCTCAGAGATGTGAACTCCCAGGAACTTAAAGCTGGAGACTCGCTCTACCTCGGTTCCATTGATGTTGACTGGTAGATGTCTCCTGCTGTTGGATTTCCGGAAGTCCACAATGAGCTCTTTGGTCTTTGTGGCATTGAGAGTCAGATTATTGGTGGCACACCATACTGCCAGATTACAGATCTCTTCCCTGTAGGCCGATTCCTACTGTAATGCACTGTAATTTGCATTTATAAGTTACTATAATTATGCTTTATTGTATGATATATTGTATGATTGTATGGTTTTATTTTTTTAATTTTTTATTAACTTGCATTTTCATGTTTAAAAAAAAAAAAAAAAAAAAAAATATATATATATATATATATATATTTATTTGATGACAACATCAGTGAATTAATTGTTTTAATAATTTTTAGCACTGTAATATGCATTTATCAGTTACTATAATTATGCTTTGTTGTACTTATTTGAACCTTGCACTTTATTTATATTTACACTTTATTTATATTAACATATTTAAATTTACATTTTTTTGTAAGGTCACACCTGAGCACATTTGCCACTTTATTCACATGTCATGTTATCAGATATTTTTGCACATAGGATTTTTTGCTTTGCTTTGCACATGTGAAATTCTACCTTTAGGCAGCGCCACCATACCTTTTCTTTTTTACATTATTATACCCCTTGGGGTATTTAGGTAGGCAGTAGCCTCTATATTCCTTAGATATCCTAGCACAGAATCTATACCAATTACAAAGGGTTAACTGTGTGCCTAGCCTGTGCATACTCACTGTGGTGGAGGCGCCTTGACTATGGGAAAGTAAAGATCCATGTTCCTGCTTTGCAGAAATACGGGATCAATACCTTACCTTCTGACAGAACAGCAATCTGCCTTGTGTAATCAGCAGGTGCCGGCAGACATCGAGTCCACAGTACCCAGTGTTCGGTTCCCGTTGTGTTTGATCACACTAGGAGCAGGTCACCAGCGGCGCACGCATGCCTTAGACCTGGAAGTGTTAGATCACATACTAGGTACGTGATCTGGCGCAGAGCGGCTGCCCTGCCACAGTGTATGTACAGTGGGCGGTCCGCAACCGATTAAGCTTTGATGACAAAAACGTGGAAGCTGATTGATTTATATGCAAAGCTGCATCAGATTTTGCACTCTCCAGTTTTAAGCCCCGTACACACGATCAGATTATCGAACGATCTGTCGTCCGTTTTTTGTGGCATGCTAGTCTGATGTGGAAAGTGAAGAGGTTATTTTCATACGAATTTTCCCGTACGACAGAATTCTACTTCAGAAGTGATGTCATGTGTTGGATTGCTTTGTATGTGTTCTTTCTTCTCTGAGCATGCCTAGTCTTGCTCTTAAGATTTTTTTCCGTCGAAATCTGTACTAATGAGACGAAAATTGGATGTTGTGTTGACGGAGGACAAAAATTTTATGGCCTGCACATCATGATTTTGTCGGCCAAAAAGTCGGAGTCGGCTGTCGAAATCACCATACCAACAATCCGAAAATCGGCAGATCGGTCGTCGGACGAAATTTCCTTTCAGATTTTCTTATCGTGTGTACGGGCCTTTAGTAAATCTACCCCCGTGTGTAGCTTTTAAACTCCAGAAGGAGTATTAGCCACCATCAGCATAAATATTTTGTGGGGCTTTCCTTTTTTGTACAGTGCAGCCAGAAAGCTAAGGAGTCTTCAAGTTATCCAGATTGAACAATATAATAGCACACACATACACAGAAAAAGATTGGTTTTCAAATCTTGCAAGGCTATTTAAAAACACCTGCTCTTATGAAGTAAATATGGGGATTTGATCACACCATATGGCCATACTGTGCTTAAAGCGGAGTTCCGGGCACAAAATCGGTATTTTCTTTTTGTGCCCCTCCGCTAGCTACACATAACCTGAAAAGGAATTGGATAGTTATTTTTTTTTTTTTGTACACTCACCTTGTAATCGAAGATCGTAAATACTCACCTCAGGGTACTTCCTCCTCCAGCGCCGAGGCTCACCCCGTCACTTCCTGCCTCGCGATGATTCCTGGGAGCTGAACGTCATCGCTCCCAGGAATCAATGCGACGGCACCGGCCCCGCACGTCACTTCCGGGCGACGCCGCATTCCCCTGCTAAACAGCTTCTGGGCATGCCCAGAAGCTGTTTAGGAATGCGGCGCCGCACCGGAAGTGACTAGAGGGGCCGGTGCGGCGCATTCTGGGAGAAGAAGACGCGGAAGAAGACACCGAAGAGGACCGCGACGGCTTCAGCTGCCCACAAGAGAGATGGCAACGCTGTGGAAGAAATTTTCAAAGTAAGTATTTCTTCTTGCAGGTAAGTGCGAACCGGGACAGATCAGAGGCTAGCCATTGTGGAATGTGCTAGCCCTGACTGTCCCGGGGGTATGTTCATCAAAAAATGAGATCTGTGCCCGGAACTCCGCTTTAAGCCCACCACTACGTCAAAGTACCCCATTTTCAGTGGGTCCTACACTATTCATAGAGAAGATAAATCCCACTTCTCAGAACCATAGGGCACACTCACTCCTTGCATAGGAAAAGTTTACAGGCTGCAGATTCCTCTGCTAGAGCTGCAATGAAGGGACCCCACCTGGAACTACTCACAGGTGGACAATGCTAATGAGGCTTTGATGTGGGAGAGTGGGGTGCTCCACCCATAAGTCTGGTCAGGACTATAATGAAACAACAAAGATATTGGGGGGCACACCCTAAAACGCACAATTCTCAGGTTGGTGCTGCTAAAAGACCAATATACAAATTGAACAATATAATAGCGCACACATACACAGAAAAAAATTTTTTTTTTATCTTTTCTTTGAATAGTGTAGGACCCACTGAAAATGGGGTACTTTGACGTAGTGGTGGGCTTAAGCACAGTATGGCCATATGGTGTGACCAAATCCCCATATGTACTTCATAAGAGCAGGTGTTTTAAATAGCCTTGAAAGATTTGAAAACCAATTTTTTTCTGTGTATGTGTGCGCTATTATATTGATCAATTTGTATATTGGTCTTTAAAGGCCCGTACACACGTACCGATCGTCGCCCGAAAAGCGTCGGCCGACGACCGATCTGCCGATTGTAGGCTTGTTAGTATGATGCCTCCGACAGCCGTCAGCGCACATTCGGCCGAAAAAGAATCTGTCTTGCAAGCATTAAAATTTTTGTATGCCGACACCAGAGCGGCCGATTGTTCGCCAGTCAGTACAGAATTCGGCCGACAGACAGCAGATTTGCAAGACTGGGCATGCTCAGAAAAGAAAAAACACACGGAAAGTTAACCATTACATGACATCACTTCTGCAGTCGGCTGTAGTCGGCGGACAAAATTCTTGTGCAGTCTTTGCACTTTTCAACAGACACCGACAGCCCGGGGACAAAAGACGGCCGATCGTTCGCCGACGATCGGTACGTGTGTACGGGGCATTAGCAGCACCAACCTGAGAATTGTGCGTTTTAGGGTGTGCCCCCCCCCAATATCTTTTTTGTCTCAAGTTATCCAGTTCTTCAGTTTTGGTGGGTCCTATGCTCCCTCACCCTATCCAAGTTCATCATTCCCACTAAAAACCCAAAAAGAAACCCCTGGAACTCAACCTTTTCAACACAGAGGAACCCTTGAAATAAATGTCTGGTCTCGGGGAACCCCTGCTAAAAATTAAAAATCTACAACTCATGACACATTAGTGTGACAGTCAGTGGGAAGAATGCTCCTTACTCTTGTCATCATTGGGAAGAATTACCCCCTTAACCACTTTACCACCGGAGGATTTTGCTGTCTTACGTCCAGGCCACTTTTTGCGATTCGGCACTGTGCGACTTTAACGGACAATTGCGCGGTCATGCAACGCCGTACCCAAACGAAATGTACGTCCTTTTTCCCCCACAAACAGAGCTTTCTTTTGGTGGTATTTGATCACCTGTGCGATTTTTAGTTTTTGCGCTATATACAAAAAAAGAGCGACAATTTTGAAAAAAAATAACAATATTGTTCACATTTTTTTTATATGAAATTCCCCCCCCCCCCCAAAAAAAAAATGTAAAAATCTAATTTTTTTTTATCATTTTAGGCCAATTTGCTTTCTGCTACATATTTTTGGTAAAAAAATCGCAATAAGCGTATTTTGATCGGTTTGCGCAAAAGTTATTGTGTTTACTAACTAAGGGAAAGATTTCTGTCATTTTTGGTGTTTTTTAACGAGTAATGGCGGCGATTTTTTTTTTTTGCGGGACTGTGACATTGCGGCGGACAGATCGGATCCTTGACTGACATTTTTGACACTTTTGGGGGTACCAGTGACATTACTACAGTAAACAGCGCTATACATATGCACTGTTACTGTAAAAATGACACTGGCAGGGAAGGGGTTAATTTTTATTGATCAAGGGGTAAATATATGCCTGGTGCTTACTGACGTGTGTGGGGGGAGGTGACTGAGTGACACAGGGACAGATCGCAGGTTCAGCTATGCTGAACCCTGCAATCTGACCCTGCCTGTCACTTAGGAGATCCGCCCGCTTGTGTTTACGCAAGCGGGCGGATCTCCACACTCGATTCCCCGACGATCGGGGAAGAGGGGCGGTAATCCCCTGGCCCTGACTCCCGCGCCGCCGAGAGAGGGCAAGTGGTTAAAGATAGCTAAAGGGAACAATGGTGTCAGTGGGAACTTATCTGAGAGGCAGAAATTGCCCATTGCTGAAGGAACCCCGAGCAGCCTCAGGAGGAACCTTAGGGTTTCATGGAACCTTGCCCTTGACTGTTCCTTGCAGCCAGTGAGAGAATAAAGAAAATACTGTGTGTCTGGCTGTGTGTACTCAAAGTGGGGAAATAGGACAAGGTTCACCAGTGGCTCTTACGGGGTACGCTACAAAAAGCATGTTGTACATATTCCTTTAAATTAGATATGAAGTCCCCTTGCTTTTTACCTTTATATTTTGTTACAATTATTGTATGCTTCTCTTGCCATCATGTTACATATAGGAATAATATTTGGTAACAGTATCTTATCTTCTCACCAATATTCCAGAAAAAAGGTACTGTGTAACGTTTTTAATAAATATTAAATTTTCAGCATTACACGTATGAACCATCCTCGTCTATTTGAGCCTTTTGTGAACAAGAACAATGACATGGCTTTTGTTAGAGCTCTGTAAATAATTGATGGCATCCTCATGCTTTGAGTTCCATAAGGAAAATCATGAAACGCTGATATTTCCTGTACTATGTGGATGTTGAATTTACTTTTAAGTTTGACTCTCTTGGATGTTGTCTGCTTTTTTTTCCCCCCACTAACAATTTTGCCACTTGTTCGATGAAACGCTTTGCATGATCATGGACTTCTCCGAGTTTTTCTTTTTCTTTTTACTAAGTGTTAGCTGCAGAGAAAATCCTCTTGCATCTGTGTTTGTGTCATCTCTGTCATTTTATTTGTCACAACTGCTTAGACAATAAATATTATAATTATTTAATGCAAACCGGTGACAGCCTAATCATGTAGCAATAAATGTATATGAACAACAAATTATAGATAGTGCGCGATGTTCAGAACAGTTTCGGCAAGCTACTTACAACAGATGCCACTGCGCTGAAACTCCGACCGTCTTATTTAATAAAGCAGTGTAAGCGGCATAATTAGGTACAGTACCCTGTGACAACCAATAAAAATTTCCTTATAACACTGAAAAAAAATAGTAAAACCTGAACTGTTTACTTTGCAGAATCAGGTGTTAATGGACTAAAGCGATATTAACCACTTAAGGACCAGGCCTATTCCTGACACTTGTTGTTTACAAGTTAAAATCAGTATTTTTTTGCTAGACAATGACTTAGAACCCCAACTATATATATATATATATATATATATATATATATATATATATATATATATATGTATATGTATATGTATATATATATATATATATATATATATATATATATATATATATATATATATATATATTTATGTGTATATGTGTATATGTATATATGTATATGTATATATATATATATATATATATATATATATATATATATATGTTTATGTGTATATGTGTATATATGTATATGTATATATATATATATATATATTTATTTTGAAAAGACTCTGGAGAATAAAATGGCGGCCGTTGCAATATTTTTTGTAACAAAAAAAAATACTGAAAAAAAATAACACTACACAAAAATAGTAAATCCTGAACTGTTTACTTTGCAGAATCAGGTGTTAATGGACTAAAGCGATATTAACCACTTAAGGACCAGGCCTATTCCTGACACTTGTTGTTTACAAGTTAAAATCAGTATTTTTTTGCTAGACAATGACTTAGAACCCCAACTATATATATATATATATATATATATATATATATATATATATATATATATATATATATATATATATATATATATATATATATATATATATATATATGTATATATATATATATATATATATATTTATGTGTATATGTGTATATGTATATATGTATATATATATATATATATATATATATATTTATTTTGAAAAGACTCTGGAGAATAAAATGGCGGCCGTTGCAATATTTTTTGTGACAAAAAAAAATACTGAAAAAAAATAACACTACACAAAAATAGTAAATCCTGAACTGTTTACTTTGCAGAATCAGGTGTTAATGGACTAAAGCGAAATTAACCACTTAAGGACCAGGCCTATTCCTGACACTTGTTGTTTACAAGTTAAAATCAGTATTTTTTTGCTAGACAATGACTTAGAACCCCAACTATATATATATATATATATATATATATATATATATATATATATATATGTATATGTATATATATATATATATATATATATATATATATATATATATATATATATATATATATATTTATTTTGAAAAGACTCTGGAGAATAAAATGGCGGCCGTTGCAATATTTTTTGTAACAAAAAAAAAATACTGAAAAAAAATAACACTACACAAAAATAGTAAATCCTGAACTGTTTACTTTGCAGAATCAGGTGTTAATGGACTAAAGCGATATTAACCACTTAAGGACCAGGCCTATTTCTGACACTTGTTGTTTACAAGTTAAAATCAGTATTTTCTTGCTAGAAAATGACTTAGAACCCCAAACATTATATATATATATATATATATATATATATATATATATATATATATATATATATATTTTTTTTTTTTTTTTTTTTTTTTAAAGACTCTGGAGATTAAAATGGCGGTTGTTTCAATATTTTTTGTCATGCGGTATTTGCGCAGCTCTCTTTCAAAAGCAATTTTTTTGAAAAAAAAAAAACACATTTCACTGCACTTAAAAAAAAATAAACAGTAAAGATAGCCCAATTTTTTTCTATATTGTGAAAGATAATGTTATGCCGAGTAAATAGATACCCAACATGTCATGCTTCAAAATTGCGGACGCTCGTGGAATGGCGACGAACATTGGTATTTAAATATCTCCATAGGTGGTGCTTTTAAAATTCTACAGGTTACCAGTTTAGAGTAAAAAATCAATGGCTAGAATTATTGCTCTCACTCCAACGATCACGGTGATACCTCATGTGTGGTTTGAACACGAGCGGGGTGCTTTAAAAAATTTTTTTTTCTTATTTTTCCTTTCTAGACACTGGCATCCTAACAACCAATGATGTCATCAGTTGATAATGAGGATGTCTCTTGCCTCCACAGCATCCTTGTTCGACCCTCCTGTGCCCCTCTCCCTCAGCACTGGGGTCACATTAGCTGACTGATGGAGAGAAATTAAGGGAGAAGAGAAACATTGGAATACTAGTCAGTACCTGTGTGCAAAAGTGTATTTGCTTTAGAAGAATAAATCACCTCTAACGTTGGGTGTCCTACGTGTGTGGATGTTGCTGCATTATGTATAACTATTAGAATTGTTTTTTACATTTTAGAATGGGGTATCTCAAAACTGGCCATCATTTTAAAGGGTGCCATGAGATTGTTTATAATTTAAACGTGTGCCTTGACTGATAAAAGGTTGAGAAACACTGATCTAGAGATCACAATTTGGCCCTTGTCAGAGTCATTCAAATCCTTTCACTTGCCCATTTTTTTCAGTTTTCAACATATCAACTTCATGGACAACATGTTCAGTTGCTGCCTAATATATTCCCAACCACTTTCAGGTGCCAGTGTAACGAGATAATAAATGTTACTCACGTTCCCATGTCAGTGGTTATGGTTGATCGGTGTAATTGCAGAATATTACTTACATGCAGCACAAAGTAAAGTTACCAATAAGCTGGCCAAGCATTTGACAAATTATGTGATTTTTTTCAAAGAAGAAGCAACTGCCCATCTAATAAAATTCCACTTAGGTATTTCACTATCCGCTGAACTTCTTTCCTACTACATGGGCATTCCCATAAATGTAAAGTCATTTCTTATATTGTGCCCATCCTTTGCAACTGAACAAGACACAATTTATGCAAATTCGGGAGAAAAATTTATCACAAACATTCTAAACCTCTCAATAAATTAGTGCCACGTGGCTCCTTGTTATTGCTACAAAATGTGTTGCCAACTGGGAATCCTCCCTTAATTTAACATACCACATGTACTATACTCCTTTATGTCTATCAAGGTTGTTCCCAGGTACCAACGATACGAGGTTGAGGGGACATGGATTCACTTCTCATCTCCACCTTTGGTGAACCTGCCCTGAGATCTATCCTTTCTGTAATGTTGTTTTTGCCTTCATGTCCCCTGTGTTTTAGGTCACTATCAAACCAGATCTGGACTTCTCTAAAATATTGAACAATAGCCTATAAACCATTGTATGTTTATCCAATACTGCCTAATTGCAGGTAGGAAATAGTGGCTGCTTCTTGGAAACAGAAAGATCCTACAAATTCATCAGTTTTCCTGCTTAAGCTAAACACACAAGCACAGTTTGAACTCATGATTGCCATTTAGAAAAGCAAATGGAAATCACAGCAAAGCCACATACTAAACTTTCCTAGCCCAGGTAAAGGCACTACATCTACATATTTACTGCCCAGTGTTTAATGGCAGTTAACTTCAATGCAAATATATAAAATAAAAGTGCTTTTACTCTACTCCAGACTGTTGTTAATAGACAATCGTGTTCACAAGCAAGTCAGACCAGAGAAAAACCAAAGCCATGGATGCATGTGGATTCATTTGAGATTCGGAGACTCAGAGATACAGTAAAGCCTTTGATTGCGAGCATAATTAGTTCTGGAACCATGCTTGTAATCCAAAGCACTTTTACATCAAAGCAAATTTCTCCATAAGAAATAATGGAAACTCAGATGATCGGTTCCACAACCATTTATTCATAATTCCATCAGTGTAACAATCCTACAGGCTCACCTGAGTCAGAGGACTGCTGTCCGGAGGTAGGAGTGGAGCCCAGTGGAAAGGACCGCAGGCCGGTAGTAGGTGCAGGAAGTCTGGCAGAGGCGTGGTCAGACAATCCGGGTTGGCTACAGTCATAGCAGTGCTGGACAGCGGATGGACACCAGGTAGTACTCTGATGAGGACAAGAGTTCACCTGAGGTGCGGAAACTAAGTGCTAGCTGGTTTTCACTAGAGCCCCTGATGGTGAGGATAGACTGTGCTGCAAGCTAACACCAGGACGTGGTCCCCAAGATCATCCAGCCAGGCAGAGTGCAGGTTTGGTCCGGAGGTGGAGAAGCAGACAAGGGACAACCAGAGAGAAGTCAGACGAGCCAAAGGTCGGGGCGGCCAGCAGTAAGCGTGGTCAGACAATCCGGATCGGCAACGGAGGTAGCAGTTCAGTAGGTAGAGACAAAGCAGAAGAGTAGTCGGTAGTCGATTCCTGGTCAGCAGTGGATTTGTGGTAGTAGATAAGAGCAGCAGGTGAGGAGAAGCTTGATCAAGGCTCAGGAGCTCAATAATCAGCAAGCTTGAGTGCAAGGGGCTGGACTTATATAGGGAAGTACCAAGGGTGATGAGCAAGGCATGGCAAGACTAAAGTTGAAATAATAGGCTTCAGGGAGGAATGTCCAGAGAGAACGGTAGCCTAGTAAGCAGGGCTACCGCCTGGGATGTGGCTGGTCACGGGTTCGAATCCCGACGCTCAGTTTATAGTCCATGTGATGGGAGTCACTTTGGGCAGGGGGGGGGGGCTTGTGAAACCCAAATTACCTTAGAGAGGTCGGGAAACTCCTTGTCCATCTTCCCTGGCCCCTCCTATGTGTAAGTGACCCTGTGTCTATTAGGGGCACAGGGTGACCAAGAACCCCAGTTGGGTCTGCACTAATCAGACTCACTGTACAACCACATCGGACTCAGCATTTCGTTTTACCCCTGTTATCCTGAGTTCGATATGTGTGGTTTGGGTTGAAAGAATATTGTAGGAGTGTCTCATAGACCAAGGCTAGTTTGAGGTGGGTGGGTTTTGTTATTGCTGAGTTCCTGTATCCCATTGTTCTATTGTTTCTGTCTGCCTTGGGATCGACCTATTATGGGATAAATATCTGTATGTGGATTAACTGCTAAAGGGGAGGGGGAATTGTCCCAGAGTGTATATCTCTTTGTGCCTGTGTTTGAATAAACAGTCTTATGCTTCTTACCACCCTACACTTATGTTTCAACGAGTGACTGAGTGGGCTAAGGGATCTTGGATCATGCTGGTACCAGGCAAGGGAAGCTTATACAACAGACATACTCTTCTTGAATAAAGGGGTCCGTCACAATCCATATAAAAAGATATTAGCAATGTGATAGATTGTGTAACCATAAAATGTCCATCCACAAATGGCGCCTCCACAAGGGGATTAGAAGCAAAATCCAGCAGGAACTACAGAGTATAAAAGAGAAGAGAGGCGCCTCTAAGTGTAGCAATATGGTAATATTTAACCACTTTAAGACCGGAAGGTTTTGCCCCCTTACATTTAACGAAGGTACAACATTTAGCAACTCACATGGTTGATGATTAAAACAGGCACATCTAAGTATGCAGACATCCGGGGAAAGCTGTCCACATAGAGTTAGATTATCCTTTGCACCGCTGGCTCTCACCGCTGTCAGTCTGCAGGCATGACTGGGAAGACTACCCTGCAGTAGAGTGATCTGAAAGCGAGGGTTGAAGCGCAGTGTGGAAGGGATGACATTGATGGCGGTGCGGAGGACGGTCTATGTGGACAGCTTTACCCCGGATGCCTGCATACTGAGATGTGCCTGTTTTAATCATCAACCATGTGAGTTGCTAAATGTTGAACCTTCATTAAATGTAATCATAATGCTACACTTAGAGGCGCCTCTCTTCTCTTTTATACTCTGTAGCTTCTGCTGGATTTTGCTTCTAATCCGCTTGTGGAGGCGCCATTTGTGAATGGACATTTTATGGTTACACAACCTATCACATTGCTATAATCTTTTTATATGGAATATAAACTGAATGATTTATGAATAAATGGTTGTGGAATGAATCATCTGGGTTTCCATTATTTCTAATGGGGAAATTTGCTTTGATATAAGACATGACGCTACTTGTATATTAAGACATCGCTTGTTTATCAAGTCAAAATTGATAAAAAAATTGTGCTCGTCTTGCAAACGCTCTCAAACCAAGTTACTCTCAATCCAAGGTTTTACGGTACTTTGTATTGGAGAGCTGTGAGTGCGGTATTCATGCTCATGTGTGGATATTAATGAGCACTCTATTTAATTTAGTTTTTTTGGGATATATCATGTTATTATGGAAAGAAAATATATCTAATGGGATATCGCCCTATGACCTCATTAGCATTCTTTAAACGCCACAGCAAAGATGGCAGCGTCATAATATATATATATGGAAAAAATATAGCAGTGTGAAGCTCACAAAGTACTGGAGAAAATATTTTAATATTGATATAAAATAAATCCTTTATTAGAATGGATCCAGAGGGTTTTCAGAAGAAAGCATGAGATCTCCGAGTTTTAACTCATTCTACTGAAACACCTTTTATACTTTTAACCCAACCCAGCTCCGGAAGGATTTACCCACTTCATGACCAGGTAACCCAGTACTGCGCTACTTCTAGTAATTGCGCGGTCATGCAACACTCTACCCAAACATAGATTGTTTCATTTTTGTCACACAATTAGAGGTTTCTTTTGGTAGTATGTGATCATCTCTTGTTTTTTTATTTTTATTATTGTTTATCCAGTGGATCCGGCCAGGCTCAGTGTGCTTTCTGTGATATTTACCGAAAGACAGCTTGGTATCTTACTTGTTTTTAGTGTACTTTTCTTGCAGCTCTGTACACCAGCCTATGCAGTGCGGTTAGTTACTATCATTATATTGCTCGTGATGTTATGTTATGATCATTATATTATTAGAGATACTTATTTCAATGTTTATTTTGTAGATCATCTGACTTTATCCTACTTAAAAGCATCCCTTGCAGGCTGGCAACTTTTGGCCCAGGGGGCAAGTACAAACCAGAGGCCCATGGTGCAGTGACTCGGCCCCCTCCCACTCTCCTTCTTCTCTGCCTCTTCCTGACCCCCATTTCAGGCTGAAACTCCGTTCCAGGTACTCTCTACTCACCAGACAGATTTGGGTTTCCGACCTGGCCAGCAGGGGTTGATTGGGGCAGCTTGGTTGGGGCTGGCCAGGGGGGTAGAGCCTCCAGTAGGGCATGGAACTGGCCTCTGCTCAGACACAGTTTACACCATCCATGCTTGGGGGGGGGGGGGGGGGGGGGTTGCGCTCTGTCCTTGTCTTCTTCAACCCACACTCAGTAGGTCAGCAGCAGGGACTTTTTTTTCTTCTCTTCACCAGGAATCCTTTAGGCATGTCTTTGGCAGAAGCAGTGCAGCCTTTTTATGGGACATCAGAGCGGCCCAGGGGGCAATTGCCCCTCTGCCCCCTGGCCCAGTCCTCCCCTGTCTGAAGAAGATACGCAATATTGCACTATTCTAAACACGTTGGATGCTCCTGTAGTTTTCCTGGTTATCTGAGGTTATGCTCCCATGTTTATGCTGTGACCATTGTACATTATTCCTAGCCGCAATGGTTTATTATTTTTTTATTGTTGTCTAATAAAGTTTTGCATTTTTTGATATTTGCTGAAACATATTGTCTGTGTTGCCATTCATAAAGTCCCTATAGATATAGATAGATATAGATATAGATAGATAGATAGATAGATAGATAGATAGATAGATAGATAGATAGATAGATAGATAGATAGATAGATAGATAGATAGATAGATAGATAGATAGATAGATAGATAGATAGATAGATAGATAGATAGATAGATAGATAGATAGATAGATAGATAGATAGATAGATAGATATTTTTTTTTTATACTAGTAATGGTGGTGATCAGCAACCGGAATGCCAACCATAGCTAGGATCGGCTTTGCTTGGCTCTTCGTAACAGTAACAGTAAACCGAGAGCGATGACATGACATGACTTCCGGTTTATTCGGAAAACATCGGCACCGGTTTTGAAAAATCTAAAGCATTCAAGAACACCAATCTTGGTGTTCTGAATGTTTTTAAGGGCAGAGGAGGGAATCTTATACTGTAGACCCCCAGCTCTCCCCATAAAGAGTACCTGTCACTGCCTAAGGATGGTTACATACAAATGATTAAAGCGTAACTCCACTTTTGTTGAGAAAAAAACATTCCCCTCTGGGTGATCTCTGTACATTGCAAGGATTATAACAAACATTGTTGCAGATTCCTACCTTTTGTTATTCTGAAGAAATCATTGTTTGTACCTCTGTGCTGAGTGGGTCTAATGGGAGTGGTTTCATAATTATCAATCAGCTGTGGCAGCTGCAGGGCTCTAATGAGGAAAGCTGCTGGGCCTGCATCCCTTTAGACGTTTTCCTATTGGGAGTATCTCACCAAAAATGAAATTTTTGTTGCAGGGGATGCCAGAAATCTGATTTGTATCTTAGTGCAGACTTCTGGGAAAATTGGTGAGCCAATCACACAAGAAGGAAATGATGTTTCTGGGGGTGTGGTCAGTATACATTCTGTGTACAGAACAGCTCCAGGTGGCCATATTGCATCGCATTTTCAGAAAATTACAACAGCTGCAGATTGAAAAGGAAAGGAAATTTTTAATAACATTCAATTACAATAGGATTTGTGTCGCAATTGTATACGCTATATTGTTTTTTCTTTATTTGCTGATTTTTTTCCCCCATGAAAGTGGAGTTACCCTTTAAATAAAAAAATTAAAAATGAAATAGTGTAAAAAAAAAAATATATATATATATATATATATATATAAATAAATAATTAAAAATAAAAGAATAAAAAAAATGGAAGTGCCCCCATACTCCTATGCTCACACACAAAGGCGAACATGTGTGTCAGTCCCGCATTCAGTCCTACAGCGATCGTCTATAGCTGTATTGTTTTTCTTTATTTGCTGATTTTTTTTTCCCCCACAAAAGTGGAGTTACCCTTTAAATAAAAAAATAAAATAAAAATAGTGTAAAAAAATAAATAAATATAAATAAATAATTAAAAATAAAAAAATAAAAAAAAATGGAAGTGCCCCCATCCTCCCATGCTCACAGACAAAGGCGAACATGTGTGTCAGTCCCGCATTCAGTCCTACAGCGATCTTCTATAGCTGTATTGTTTTTCTTTATTTACTGAATTTTTTCCCCATGAAAGTGGAGTTACTCTTTAGATAAAAAAAAATGAAATAGTGTAAAATAAATAAAAAAATATAAATAAATAATTAAACATAAAAAAATAAAAAATGAAATAGTGTAAAAAAAAAATAATAAATATAAATAAATAATTAAAAATAAAAAAAATGGAAGTACCCCCATCCTCCCATGCTCACACACAAAGGCGAACATGTGTGTCAGTCCCGCACTCAGGCCTACAGGGATTGTCCCACACATGTGAGGTATCACCGCAACCTTCAGATCATGGGCAGTAATTCGCACACCAGACCCCTCCCTATTAATCTAAAGTGGTAACCTGTAAAGGCTTTTAAATTATCGCTCATGGATAGTAAAATTTACGTTGTTTGTCGCTGTTAAACGGGCATGCACAATTTTAAAGCGGCTGGGGTGGGACAAATTTAGATGGGGGGGTTGCCTGTCTCTAGTCTTGCCTAGGGCAGTACAAGACCAAAATACACCACTGTGTAGGGGGGGGGGTGGTAAAAATGTAGCTCAACCTCCTGTTTTTCTTCTGCCAACCCCCCCTCCCCAAATCACAAACTAAACCTTAGGAACTAGCATTTTGTTTGCTAAAATGACAAGTCGTTATCTGCTGGGGAAGGAATTGTTTCTGTGCTAATCAGAAAAATGTTGATTATTCCACAATATACTGACAATTGCCTTCCACCTTTCTAAGGGTTTAATGAAAAAGCAACAGCTTAGTATCTGAAACAAAGAGATTCTCGACTCACGCGGTAAACATGACTATTAATACGCCTTTAATTCACACCTAGGAAATCAGAGTAGGTGAAGGCGTCCTGGGCGGATGGGGGGGACATTATTCTTTTTTTTTTTTTTTTTTTTTATAAAGAAAGTTTCAAGCTGTGACTACAATTAGTACTCTTGTTAGATCTTCTTTTAAAACAAATACAGTGAATCTGGTATTGTGCCCTCCTCTGGTGTGAAAATGAGACAATCAAAATCAAAATCTATTGTAATTACCTCAGTGATATTATAATTACGAACAATTAAAGTTATGCCATGCTGCTTTCTCCCTCTTGGCTACAATTAAAAAAGTATATATCTTATTCTGCTTCTCATTATATCAGATAGAAAAAGCTGAAATCATAGTTTGTTATTGTGTTTCCTGACTAGGAATCACTTTATTTGTTTTTAAGCTTTTTTTTTTTTTTTTTTTTTTTTTTTAACTTTGTTCCCAGTGAAAGGAAAAAAAAACATTGTTGGGTAGGAACGAAAAATACGGTCTGACTGCAGAAATCAGAGTTTAACCACTTGCCGACCAGCCACCGTAGTTTTACTGCAGCAGGTCGGCTCTGTCCCGAGAAATGACGTACCTGTACGCCGTTTTGCGGGACCGCTAGCAGGGGCACGTGCACGCCGCCGGAGACGTGCACGCCCATTCACCACAGAGGAAGCTAATCAGCGGGTCCTGCTGTGTGATGTTCTTGGTGGAGTCTTGGGAGACCCAGGCATCCTGCGTCTTGAGTGCCCCTATGCCTGGACCTGATGGTTTATCTACCCATGTTGAGGTGGATATGGCATTTTTATCCCTGATGCGGCCTGAGTGAAGAGACCCTGGGCCTTACAATCGGGATTGTGTCTAATACCGTCCAAGCCAGGCATTACCATTAGTGGGAACCCAAGGCATTGGAAGCATATACTTTTTATGGTCTCAACCCAAACATGCCAGCAGTAGGTGGTGCGATCCCACTAATGCATTCCAGCTTCACTCCCATATGCCAGAAACATGTAAGATAACAACATTCATAGTGCATTATATAAAACATATTTCAATAAAATAAAGAAATTCACTCATATTCCATATAAAATAAACCAGCATCCATAATGGTCCATAAGCTGCAGCACTTGTAATATCCACTATGTAATCCTTCCGGCTGGTGGCTTTTTGTATGTGATGACGTCACGTTAGGTACCGCCCAACGCCCTGACAACATCAAACATATGACAATGTTGGGCAGTACCTAACCCGATGTCAACATGCACAGCGGCCACCAGCCGGAAAGGAATTCATAGTGGATATTACAAGTGCTGCAGCTTGTGGACCATTGATGCTGGTTTCTTTTATATAGAATGTGAGTGCACTTCTTATAGAATGTGAGTGCACTTCTTTATTGCCTGGAGCTTGATAGTTCCAAATTGTATTGGGTGGGACAAAACCTTCAATTTTGTGTCCAGATTTTAACAGGTGCCTGCAGTCTGTGTGAGAGGACAGGTGCACATGGTCATTATTTACTCAGGCCTGAGGAGAGCTCCCAGTTTGGAGACAGCTGTCATACTGGGAACAGAAGGTCTCCCCCAGGGGTCAGAGGAGCCTAAGCTAGGATGTGGGGAGAGAAGGTCTCACCTAGGGGTCAGAGGAGCCCAAGCTAGGAGATGGGAGAAAGAAGGTCTCACCCAGGGGTCAGAGGAGCCCGAGCTAGGAGGTGGGGGAGAGAAGGTCTCAAGGGGTCATAGGAGCCCAAGGTAGAAGGTGGGGGAGAGAAGGTCTCACCCAGGGGTCAGAGGAGCCGAAGCTAGGAGGCTGGGGTGAGAAGGTCTCACCCACGGGTTAGAGGAGCCCAAGCTAGGAAGTGGGGAGAGAAGGTTTCAACTAGGGGTCAGAGGAGCCCAAGCTAGGAGATGGGAGAAAGAAGGTCTCACCCAGGGGTCAGAGGAGCCCGAGCTAGGAGGTCGGGGAGAGAAGGTCTCAAGGGGTCATAGGAGCCCAAGGTAGAAGGTGGGGGAGAGAAAGTCTCACCCACAAGTCAAAGGAGCCCAAGCTAGGAGGCAGGGGATAGAAGGTCTCACCCACGGGTCAGAGGAGCCCAAGCTAGGAGGCTGGAGAGAGAAGGTCTCAAGGGGTCATAGGAGCCCAAGGTAGAAGGTGGGGGAGAGAAGGTCTCACCCAGGGGTCAGAGGAGCCCAAGCTAGGAGGCTGGGTGAGAAGGTCTCACCCACGGGTTAGAGGAGCCCAAGCTAGGAGGTGAGGAGAGAAGGTCTCAACTAGGGGTCAGAGGAGCCCAAGCTAGGAGATTGGAGAAAGAAGGTCTCACCCAGGGGTCAGAGGAGCCCGAGCTAGGAGGTGGGGGAGAGAAGGTCTCAAGGGGTCATAGGAGCCCAAGGTAGAAGGTGGGGGAGAGAAGGTCTCACCCACAAGTCAAAGGAGCCCAAGCTAGGAGGCGGGGGATAAAAGGTCTCACCCACGGATCAGAGGAGCCCAAGCTAGGAGGCTGGAGAGAGAAGGTCTCACCCACGGGTCAGAGGAGCCAAAGCTAGGAGGCGGGGAGAGAAAATCTCACCCAGGGGTCAGAGGAGCCCAAGCTAGGAGGCTGGGGTGAGAAGGTCTCACCCACGGGTCAGAGGAGCCCCAGCTAAAAGGTGGGGGAAGGAAGGTCTAACTCAGGGGTCAGAGGAGCCAGGAGTCAGTAGCCAGGAGACAGAAGGTCTTGTCCCAGGAGTCAGGTGGGCGCCTATCGGAGTGTCAGAAGAACCCCTAACAAGAGGGCAGAAGTGGGCAGTGCAGCAGGGTGCTGCACCTAAAGGCTAACTGAGCCAGGTCAACCAGGAGAGCTGGACAATACAGCCAGAGGGACTGGTAAGAAGAGCAGAAGAGCTGATGATGAAGGAGCCTCAGAATTTTGATGGTAGAAAACCCTGCTTGTTCAACTGATGTCAATGTGAATTTTCCAATTTTATTTTAAAAAAGTGGGCTGCTACACTCTAAAATACAAATCATTGATAAAGCCCCTACGACCTGAGCATAATCACCCCAATACTGCAATGGTTAAATGCATTGAAGTAATTAACAGCAAAGGTACATACAATGTAATAATCTCTTGGTTATAATGGAAAACACCTGTAGTAAAAGGATGCATTGCTCCAGTTGTGTTGACATTCCGGCTAAGTCATAAGTCAGGCAATGCTTGACTGGCTCTGTGCTTCTTTCATAATTCCCATTTGTTCACATGCTGACAGTTGTATAATATTAACCCAAGTCAGGTTTGCTGGTGGAAATGAATACGTCTTGAAAGTTTAGACTTTGGTGTCAGGCGATCTATTCAGAGTTTGTGAAGCAGGGAGGCGGGCAGGTAAAGAACAGAGATTTCATATATTTGGGTGGCCTCCTAACTATCAACACCTAAGTGTATTCAAATGTACGCCCGATAGCGTTACTCATCATTAATCATTGAAAACACGGTGGCATGTCACTGCCGGGCATGATGTCACCAGGAGCAGCTCAGGAAGATTTTCCTTTTTTTTCAAGGATCTTTCCAATCTTGTTGAAGTTAAATTGACCTTGTCTTTAATAAAACAATCCCGTAAGCTCGGTAATTGCTGTAAATGTCACTCTTACCATCTTCTCTGGTTGACAACATGTGACCTGCTCAAACAAAAGACATTTTTAGGCTTTGCAGGATATGTGGGGATATAGCCATGGGTGACAAAAAAAAAAAAGAGGAGAAAGCATCATTTTCTACTGCGTGAAAAGTATGGCAACGTAAATGAAAAGCTTTTGAAACAGCAAAAAAACTTCAGGAGAAATTTTCTGACTTCTAAAAGAGAAAAAAAAAAAATTGGTTTAAACACAAAGGCTCTCACGCTGCTCAAAAGATTGGAAACGTTTAATATCTGTTTGCCATCAGGAAATGGAAACTCAAGGCAACGCGTCAATCAGTGACCCTCTAGGGCTAACGGTCTAGGAAACATTATTATGATAGACTTGGCCAGTCTCTCAGGCTACTTTTAGGTAATACTTTCCATAGTCCTTCCAACCAGATTCAATGGAGTTGATTTACTAAAGGCATATAGGCTATTCACTTCGCAAGGGAATATGCACTTACATAGGAAGAGAGGAGAAGCTCTGCTGACTTCCATCATACAACCATGTGCAAACAAAAATCATTTTTTTGTTTTATTCACCATAAGCCTGCAAAGAATCTTGACCATAGGATAGAAGACAATGGGGAATTGCCATGGTGGGCTTGTAGGCAGGTTGAGTTTGGGTCTACCAGGTGGCCCATCTAATGTGATCTTAACCACTTGCCGACCAGCGGCAGGTCGGTAGGTTCCCGTGAATTGGTGTACCCAGGGCCGGTGCTTCCACTAGGCAAACTAGGCAGCCGCCTAGGGCGCATTGCCACCTAGGGGCGCAGCCAGGAGTCGGCACTCTCTGTCCTTTATTAATGATCCTTGTGAGCTGAGGGGAGGGGCGGCAGTGGGGGAGGAAGAAGGGACAGAGGAAGATCCCAGGTGTCTGGGGCAGTGGCAGGACTACCAAGCCTTGGCTTTGAGGGGGCCCCAGAAGGCAGGAAGGGAGCCCACCGGAGTGCTGCCTGCATGATGATCCTCTTCAGCTGGAGCTGAGCGGTCTAAACCCCGGGCATGAAACAACATCAGGGTCTCTCCAGGTATGACATGGAGGAACATCAGGGGCCCCTGGGGTGACATATAGGAACATTGGGGTCACTGGGTATGACAGCATGACATGGAGGAACACGGGGGTCCTGGGTGCCACATGGAGGAACATCAGGGTCAGTGGGTATGACAGCAAGACATGGAGGAATATTGGGGTCCCAGAATGTGACATGGAAAAACATCAGGGTCCCTGGGTGTAACATAGAGGGACATCAGGGTCCCCAGGTGTGACATGGAGGAATATGGGGGTTACTGGGTACGACAGCATAACATGGAGGAACCATCATATCAGGGTCACTGGGTAGGACATAGAGAATTTTTTAACCCCTTCCCTTTTTATTTTTTTTTTGGGGGGGGGGGGCGCAAGTAGCTGGTCTTGTCTAGGGCGTAAAATAGTCTAGCACCAGCCCTGGGTGTACCTGTACGGCGGTAGCAATCCTGGGGGCGCCCACCATGCCCACTCGCCAGCGAGAAAGCCGAGGCGCGGGGTGATTGCCTCCGGGCACCCGCGATCGCTCCCCGTGAGAAGAGAACAGCGATCTGCTGTTGTAAACACAGCAGACTGTTGTTCTCTCTGCTATCAACACAGGGCGCCTGTGATCCTGCTATTTAGGATCATAGATCTCTGTGTTGATATTACAAGCCCACCCCCACCCCCACAGTTAGAAAACACCCCCTAGGCTCAAACTTAACCCTTTGATCATGATTTCATTAAAGTGGTTCTAAACCTCAGACAGTAAATCTGAAAAAAGCGTATCCATCTATAGTGTGTACTTGTCTCAATCCAGAGCACTAAGTTTCATTTCTGTCTGCTGCTTTGTTCCTCTGCTATCAGCATGAGTCACCTCCAGGGCTGCCGATAAGGCAGTACAACTGGTCCTGTTGTACTGGGCCCAGACCTCATCAGCTACAGGGGGGCCTGGGGCAACTTTATTGTTCATTTCTGCCTAAAAGAATACATTGGTTTTCTTAGACTACACCCTCACTCCTACCTGCATAACAGAACTTAAATTACATTTCCCTGGGCCCCATCATGTCAACGGAGGGGCCCATGAGATTGGAGCAGAGGAGGGTTTTTTACATTTTGGGGATTAGGCAGATAAAGTCAATGCCGTTATTCTTCTGCACCTTGAGGGGTAGGGGGGGGGGTGGTGTGGAGGCAGGGTTGGAAGGCTCAGGAAGGCTATATGGGGGCCATATGATTTCTAACAGTAGTCCTGGTTCTGACAAATTTTCCTGACACCAAGAGAAAAAAAGTAACACGGGAGGGATTTCCGGCACACAGCCTGTGATTGACAGCCTCAGGTCTGTTCTTATGTGCTGTGTCAAAGGGGGGGCGTCATCCCTTCCCTCCAATCAGCTTCCACTGAGCTCTGCAGAATGTAACTTCAGCTCTCTGCCCCCATGTAGAATAGAGAAGACTGCAGATAAACAAGTACAACTTATGTAGGAGGATTTGTTTCTTCTCTGTGTATCAGTTGAGGACAGTCACCTCACTGGGTATATGTAAGGGTTTACAACCAGGTAAAAAAAAAAAAGAAGAAAAATCCACTTTAGGTTGTATTTTATTTTATGAACACAACACTAAGGAGCAGCATGTTCCATCCTATTTGCGATGAGAAATTTTAACCTTCTTGTACAGAAAAAAAAAAAAAAAAAACGCTCATAAAAATTGTACAACAAGCCCAAAGTTTTATTTCTTTATTTCCTTTGTGTCATAGAATAACTTCGGCCCACAATCAGATCAATGAGATACTGCGAGAAGACTACTGGGAACACTGCACATCCCTGCACTCTACAACAAAGAAGGCTCCGTCTGACCCACTGAACTCCGATGGAGGTTAAAAGTAACATAAACAAGCAGTTGCCAAAAGAACAATCAGAGAAGAACTCAGAAGACCTGAACAAGAGAAGCAAATAAAACAAAGCTCTCGGCATACAACTTTAGACGGTCTTTTGATTGTAGAGGAGGTCGTGGACCCTCAACCCCTAACACAACCTTTTGGATACAGTGATGAAAGCAAAAATGTTTCTATATATATATATATATATATATATATATATATATATATATATATATATATATATATATATATATATATATATAACCTTCAACAGACACATTGTAGAAGTGAAATTCCCGATCACATCCACACTTTTTCAACATGGACTTTTAACATAGCTCTCAACTGTCCCTGATTTTTAAGGACTGCCCCTGATTTTGAGGGGCTGTCCCTGATTGAGAACAAAGTCCCTCTGTCCCTCTTTCCTCCTCATTTGTCCCTCATTTTATGATCTATATAGTTGTATATAAAATGCACTTTTTATCTTTCAAAAAGTTTTTTACAGTTTTATCCCTTTCATCCAATTTCTAAATTGCTGCATTTGTAAATTCAAAAAAATGATATAAAGGAATTGTAGTGTTAAAAAAAGCACTTTTTTTACCCAATCATTTATTTTTTGTACAATTCTCCTTTAAGGGGGTGTGGCAGGGGGGTGTGTTCTATGCCCACATACTTTTGCTAATAGGTGTCCCTCATTCCCATCTCAGAAAGTTGGGAGGTGTGTCTTTTAATCCTGGTATATTCAATGTAGCATATACTGTAAAGGGAAATTAAGCCCAAAAACAAAAATGTATTATATTGCAGTTTACCAATCCTTAGATTAGGTGGCTGCATTCGTTTTCTTTTTTTTGTGGCTTTTTTTTCCCCTCTGTTTTCATGTGATGATCTGGCCAGTAACACAACTCCTATATTA
This sequence comes from Pelophylax lessonae, assembly GCF_965119305.1. NCBI lineage: Eukaryota > Metazoa > Chordata > Amphibia > Anura > Ranidae > Pelophylax > Pelophylax lessonae. Next base: position 31,836,277 of record NC_138771.1, on the reverse strand, counting down.
ATGATACACAACTCTGGAGGAATGAGAACAGGAGGCACAGCAGACAGCACCTTTGTCAGTCTGGGGGGGAAAGGGGAGTGTTAAATGCATTAACAGATTTAGATTCACTAACAAATTGAAACCAAACTCCAGCCCATACTTTACAATCAGTTACATAGTTACATAGTTAGTCAGGTTGAAAAAAGACACAAGTCCATCTGGCTCAACCAATAAAAAATAAAAATAAAAAAAACAGTAATGAAAACCCAACCATACAATCCCATATAGCTAGGGCTGCACGATATTGGGAAAAAAATCACATTGCGATATTTTTTCCCCAACGATATATATTGCGATATTTATACCCGCCTCTTCCTGGTGTACATGGTACAGTCGCCTCCCCTCCGTATTTGGTACCTTCTTGGTGGCCTCGGCCCACGTGCGCTCCCTCCGCCTCTTCTGTTTGTCCCTCATGATCGGGCTGTGAAGTCGGTTCTCCCGAAGGGAGGGGGAATCTCTCTGGCTGGGGGCAGACTTAAACGCAGGAAGTGGGGGGTAACGCTGGGAGTTGTAGTCCTCTCCACCAGGCAGCTCCTTCGCACCTGGAAGCACACTCCCAGTCCCCACAATACACTTCCGCCCCACAGCACAGCGAACCAATCACGTCGTGAGTAGCGGCACAGCGAACCAATCAGGTGTGCAGGCACGCGTGATTGGTTCCCTGTGCCGCTGCTCACGGCGCGCTGCTCACCGCTCAGTCAGGAGAGCTGCAGGACGGACTTAACATGTGGGACGGATGTCGGGCTGTATTCTTCTACCTTCACTATGAGTCCCTGTCAGGGAAAGCATCTTTAGACCACAAGCTGATTACAAGGAAGCTTTTATTTCTCATATATGAGGAGACAAGTACAGAAGATTTTCAGATATTCACCCACCGGTTCTAGCTGCCTGTGACACATGGTATAGACACAGTAGCCAGCCTTGTCGGGTTCTTATCTGAGACATGTCTGATTTCTTAAACTAGCTGGCACATATATATACAGTTAAACGTTCTGACTTCACCCTTCCCCCAGGACAATGAGGAATGTCTGTTTTTATTGTCATTTCCTTAAAGGGGAAGAAGCTTCATCTTACAACTCTGAGATCTAGCCATTACCATATATAGTATAGGGCAGTTAAAACCAACTAGATTGTATTCAAGCAGAACAAAATGGAGTCCTAGTCAGCCTTATACATAAATGATTATAAAGGCATTCTTAATTTCTCCAACAGTCCCCAATATCGCATGATCCGGCGATGTGACTATCGCCCACGCCCGCAGCATGATATTCAATGTTACATCGAATATCGTTCAGCCCTACCATATACACAATCCTATACCTGCAGTTGATCCAGAGGAGAGGATCAAAGAGTTTTTTTTTTTTTTCTGATTTTGAAATAAAGTCTTTGCATGAATGAATAAACGAAGTTGGAACAAAAGATGGGGCTTTCTAAAGCTTGCTATCTATCCTATTCTTTTTTTGTGAAACTAGCATCCATTGTGAAAAGTAATGCTAGCAACTACCAGTGGACTTTACCCTTAAGAGCCGGTTCACACTGGGGCGACTTGTCAGGCGCCGTGGGTCGCCTGCCATAGATTAGCACAGGACCCGTTCTAATAGGAGCGACACAAGTCGCTCCGACTTAGAAAAAGGGTCCTGTACTACTTTGGGGTGACCTGGAGCGACCTGCATTGACTTCAATGATATGAAGTCCGTGCCAGCCGCTCCGAGGTCGCGGTGCGCGCTGTGCACCACGACTTCACAGGTCGCCCCGGAAAGTCGGGTCGCTCCTATGTGAACCGGCTCTTATACATGATCCCATTTTGAATAACTAAACAAACAAAGAAACTGAAAAATCATAATAAATTGTATAAGTGCTGCAAAAAAATAAATAATTTAAATGTTAGAATTACAAAAAAACCTGCATATATCCGTAATAAAGTGCATATAAATTGCAATATCAATAGTATAATTATAGAACATAAAATAAATATATAAATAACATTTTTAATAGATATATTTACACAAATCCATGAATATATTGAAAACAGACCCAATCACCAGTGCTCAAATAACAAATTGACAATCCATAAATTTAATTTTGCAGGACGGTTTGTCAGATTTATCAGCTCCACTCTTGTGACCCCTCCCCCCCAATTGGTTATTCGAGCACTGGTGATTGGGACCGTTTTCAATATATTCACGGATTTGTGTAAATATACAGTTTTATTTATATATTTATTTTATGTTCTATAATTATACTATTGATATTGCACTTTATGTGCACTTTATCACGGATAAATGCAGGTTTTTTTGTAACGCTAACATTTAATTGATTTATCTTTGCGCAGCACTTATACAATTTATTATGATTTATCTGCACTTACCAAAAGGGGAGTAACCAGTGCAAGCAGCATAGTTCATCGGTTTTCAAACATAGTAGCTCACAGGAACATTTATTTTAAACTGAAAGATCAGCTGTTGAGTACTGGTTGTAACCAGCGGACTTATTGTATATAACCATCGTCTGTGGATTTAATATATTTTACATTCTAAGGTCTTGAAGAATATGAAGATACCTTTGCATTGATCTCTAGAGTGTGTACAAGTTAGTTTGCAGCTAGCAGCTTACTCAATGCAGAGGTGTAACTAGAACCTTCAGGGCCCCCGTGCAAGAAACCATGAAGGGCCCCCCGGACCCCTGGCCGGGGCCCTTCCATTCAAGCCTGGGGCTCTTCCCACTGATCCTGGGCCCCTTTACTCTCATTGCAGGACCCTTTCACAAGTTCTGCAGTGGGCCCCCTTCCTACCAACTTGGGGCCTCCCCATGGTGCTGGAATGCCAGGGCCGAGTTGCAAGTGTGACCTTTGCAATCCTGGAAGTTCACCCACTGGTGTCAGTAGTTTCTATTTTTTGTGTTTTTAATTGTATTATTTTTTTATCATTTTATTTATTTATTTTTTTAAATGTCACTGACTATGACTCTGTCCCTTCAGAAAAGGAAGGAGCTGGTAAATTACGTATTTACCAATCTTAGGTTCTAACAGGTGGACGTGTCCAGGCATCCTGATGTGACCTCCTCTCCTCTATATCCAAATGTTAGCTGCCAATGCTTTTTCACCGCACTTTTTCACCACACTATTACTTCCCCTCCTTCTTAACATTAGCTTAAATCTTTTCACCTTATTTTCCTAATCTATTTTTCAATGGAAACATTTTATCTTTGTTCGCTTTCCGTTACTATAACCAAACAACTGTCATAACAATTTCCCTGTTAGAGCCGGTTCACACTGCTGCGACCTCTAAGTCACCTCATAAGGGGCGACTTGTTAGCGCGACTTGTTAGCGCGACTTGTTAGCGCGACTTTCAGCGTGACTTCAGCGCGACTTTGCACGTATTCAGCGCGACTTGTATGATAGACGACTTTGTACGACTTTGTATTTGGCCAATCAAAATATGATGGTTCTGGGTCATGCTCAATCACACAAAAAAAGTTCTTAAAAATTGTCGTTTTTGATAGAGAGCCAATTATTGAAAAGAATTATTAAAAAAAAAAATGAGATTTCTTTGGATTTAGTGTCTAGGGGTTCTAAAAAGTGTACCTGTGAAGTTTCAGCTCTGTAGCATGTCCAGAACCAGAAAAAAAAATATATTTTTTCTTAGAATTTTTAGTAGCACAGGGATATGGCTCCGCTCCACCTGGACGTATTTGTTGCAGGCATTTATCGGGCATTTTCTGGGCGTCTTTGGAGGCAGGCATGCCTATATTGGTCTATGTTGTTTTACAGCAATATACAAATTGAGATCTAATGCTAAGAGTTTTCAAAAATTTCCCGTAGTCACCAGTCAGATTTAGATATTCAGATCATGGTCTATGTAGGGTTTGAATAATATTTTTGGGTGAAAGTGACATTTTTTTTTCTATATACATAAGGCCCTGCAAATACAGCATGAAACATGCCTATAGGTAGTTAGCTCAGAAGTAGCTGGGCTCAAAAGTTTATCTAGGTTTCTATCTATCTATCTATCTATCTATCTATCTATCTATCTATCTATCTATCTATCTATCTATCTATCTATCTATCTATCTATCTATCTATCTATCTATCTATCTATCTATCTATCTATCTATCTATCTATCTATCTATCTATCTATCTATCTATCTATCTATCTATCTATCTATCTATCTATCTAATGTATCGTGCTATGCATGGCCACTGTGTGAAAAGGGTTGTTGTTCTTGTGGCATACAGAGAAAAATGTTTTTTTTTAGGTTCTTCAGAAATTGAGTCCTCGAGTCTGGAGAATTTTCGGAGACTTGGGAGAGATGAAGCCTCCAATTCTGGTTCCAGGTTTTGCAGACAACCAGCACACTGATTGTGCAGGTATGTGAAGAGCTTTTCTTAGAGAGGTGACTAGTCTTCAGGGCTCCATCCTCCCCAATGAGTCCATATGGATGCAAGGCAGCAGCCAGAAGTACATAGATTTTTAAGTGCCTCTGAGGTTGGGAAAACCTGGTTTGGGTCCTGGAGTCTGGAGACGTTTTAGAGACTCGGGAGAGATGAAGCATCTACTTGGGTCCAGCTTTTTGTGGACAACTAGCACACTGATGTGAAGGGGCTTTCTTAGAGAGGTGACTAGTCTTCAGGGCTTCCCCCTCCCGAAGGAGTCTTTATGGCTGAAAAGGAGCAGCCAGAAGTACATAGATTTTTAGGTTCCTCAGAGGTTGGTTAAAACTGGTTTGGGTCCAGGAGCCTGGAGACTTTTCAGAGACTTTGGAGGGATGAAGCCTCCAATCCAGGTTTTGTGGGCAACCAGCACATTGAACGTGCAGGTATGTGAAGGGCTTTTCTTAAAGAGGTCACTAGTCTTCAGGGCTTCAGTCTTCAGGGAGTCCATATGGATGCAAGGGAGCAGCCAGAAGTAGATGTGTGCACAAAAGTGTTTGAGAATTGTCTGCAAGGGGCCCGGCCTAGGCTTAGGTTTTGCTGAGGAATGCTGAAAAATCCCTGGGTAACCCTGGTGTGTTTTTGAGACATTAGTTCAATAAAAATGAGCAAGAAAAGAAAGAAAAGATATTTGCAAGTGGTGAGAGTCCCTAATGCTCCACTCTTTGAAGCTGGTTTTTACAATATATCTATATACTGTATATATTATATATATATGTAGTAGTTATATGCTAAAGTTTATCTAATCTTCTAGTGTAATAATTAAATTAATATAGATACTTATATAATGTATATTATATTATGTGTATTTGTGTTATAATATATTATATATATACTTATTTATTATATATACTAAAATGTATCTAGTTTAATAAATACATATAAATATTTATATTATATAGTATAATAGTTATATTATAATATATATTATATATATTTATTTCATATAATATCTCTCTCTCTATTTATATATAAATGCAACACTTTTGTTTTTGCCCCCATTTTTTATGAGCTGAACTCAAAGATCTAAGACTTTCTATGTATGCAAAAGGCCGATTTCTCTCAAATATTGTTCACAAATCTGTCTAAATCTGTGATGGTGAGCACTTCTCCTTTGCCGAGATAATCCATCCACCTCACAGGTGTGGCATATCCTGATGCTGATTAGACAACATGACAATTGCACAGGTGTGCCTTGAGGCCCGTACGCACGATAAGAAAATCTGTAGGGAAAATTTGTCCGACGACCGATCTGCCGATTTTCGGATTGTTAGTATGGTGCTTTTGACAGCCGACTCCGACTTTTCGGCTGACAAAATCCTGATGCGCAGGCTATATCATTTTTGTTGTCCGTAATAAAATGTCCGATTTTCGTCTCATTAGTACAGATTTCGACAGAAAAAAAAATCTTAAGAGCCAGACTAGGCATGCTCAGAGAGGAAAGAACACATACAAAACAATCCATCACATGACATCACTTCTTAAGTAGAATTCTGTCGTACGGGAAAATTTGTATGAAAATAACCTCTTCACTTTCCACATCAGACTAGCATGCCACAAAAAACGGACGACAGATCGTTCAATAATCTGATCGTTTGTACAGGGCTTTAGGCTGGCCACAATAAAATCTCACTGTATTGAGGGGGTCCGAAAACCAGTCAGTATCTGGTGTGACCACCATTTGCCTCACGCAATAAAACACATCTCCTTCACATAGAGTTGATCAGGTTGTTGATTGTGGCCTGTGGAATGTTAGTCCACTCCTCTTCATTGGCTGTGAAAAGTTGCTGGATATTGGCAGGACCTGGAACACGCTGTCATATACCCCGATCCTGAGCATCCCAAACATGCTCAATGGGTGACATGCAGTGGTGGGATTCAGCCCGTTCGCACCGGTTCTATGGAACCGGTTGCAAACTTTCTGCAAGTTCGCAGAACCGGCTGATCCCTCTAAGCTGGCGGCCGGGAAGCAGCAGAGCAGTGCGCCCCGAGGCCGAGCCCGCCCATTCTGTGACAATAGCGAATGAAAATTCGCTATTGTCACAAGGATCCTCCTCCTGGCCAATCAGGGAGCGGGTCTGAGGAGACGCGGGGAGCCGGGACTGAAGAGAAGCTGCCGTGATGACCATCCGTGAGGTAAGTAAACGGGTCTCGCGGGGGGAACGCTGGCACTCTGCAATGATTCCGGGCAATGCTGTGGGCACTCTGCAATGATCATTGGGGGCAATGCTGTGGGCACTCTGCAATGATCATTGGGGGCAATGCTGTGGCACTCTGCAATGATCATTGGGGGCAATGCTGTGGCACTCTGCAATGATTGGGGGCAATGCTGTGGCACTCTGCAATGATCATTGGGGACAATGCTGTGGCACTCTGCAATGATCATTGGGGGCAATGCTGTGGCACTCTGCAATGATCATTGGGGGCAATGCTGTGGCGCTCTGCAATTATTGGGGGCAATGCTGTGGCACTCTGCAATTATTGGGGGCAATGCTGTGGCACTCTGCAATGATTGGACGCAATGCTGGGGCACTCTGCAATGATTGGGGGCAATGCTGGGACATTCTGTAATGATTGGGGGCAATGCTGTGGGCACTCTGCAATGATTGGGGGCAATGCTGTGGGCACTCTGCAATGATTGGGGGCAATGCTGTGGCACTCTGCAATGATTGGGGGCAATGCTGTGGGCACTTTGCAATGATTGGGGGCAATTCTGTTGCACTCTGCAATGATTGGGGACAATGCTGTGGGCACTCTGCAATGAATGGGGGCAATGCTGTGGTCACTGTGCATTGAAAGATTGGCACGCTGGTCTCTCTGCATTGAAAGGGGGGCAATGTTGGTCACTGTGCATTGAAAGGGGGACACGCTGGTCACTGTGCCTTGAAAGGGGAGCACGCAGCGCTGGTCACTGTGCATTGAAAGTGGGGCATGCTGGTCACTGTGCATTGAAAGGGGGCACGCTGGTCTCTCTTCATTGAAAGGGGGGCACGCTGGTCTCTCTGCATTGAAAGGGGGGCACGCTGGTCACTGTGCATTGAAAGGGTGACATGCTGGTCACTGTACATTGAAAGGGGGCACGCTGGTCTCTCTGCATTGAAAGGGGGGCACGCTGGTCACTGTGCATTGAAAGGGGGCACGCTGGTTATTCTGCATTAAAAAGGGGCACACTGGTCACTGTGCATTGAAAGGGGGCACGCTGGTCATTCTGCTGGGAAAGTCGGAACTGGTTACTAAAATTTTTGAATCCCACCACTGGTGACATGTCTGGAGAGTATGCTGGCCATGCAAGAACTGGGATGTTTTCAGCTTCCAGGAATTGTGTACAGATCCTTGCAACAATAGCCTGTTCATTATCATGCTGCATGATATATATAATATAATATATATATATGTATATACAGTGGGTACGGAAAGTATTCAGACCCCCTTAAATTTTTCACTCTTTGTTATATTGCAGCCATTTGCTAAAATCATTTAAGGTCATTCTTCTTCCTCATGAATGTACACATAGCACCCCATACTGACAGAAAAACACAGAATTGTTGACATTGTTGCAGATTTATTAAAAAGAAAAACTGAAATATCACATGGTCCTAAGTATTCAGACCCTTTGCTGTGACACTCATATATTTAACTCAGGTGCTTTCCATTTCTTCTGATCATCCTTGAGATGGTTCTACACCTTCATTTGAGTCCAGCTGTGTTTGATTATACTGATTGGACTTGATTAGGAAAGCCACACACCTGTCTATATAAGACCTTCCAGATCACAATACATGTCAGAGCAAATGAGAATCATGAGGTCAAAGGAACTGCCTGAAGAGCTCAGAGACAGAATTGTGGCAAGGCACAGATCTGGCCAAGGTTACAAAAAGATTTCTGCTGCACTTAAGGTTCCTAAGAGCACAGTGGCCTCCATAATCCTCAAATGGAAGACGTTTGGGACGACCAGAACCCTTCCTAGAGCTGGCCGTCTGGCCAAACTGAGCTATCGGGGGAGAAGAGCCTTGGTGAGAGAGGTAAAGAAGAACCCAAAGATCACTGTGGCTGAGCGCCAGAGATGCAGTCAGGAGATGGGAGAAAGTTGTAGAAAGTCAACCATCACTGCAGCCCTCCACCAGTCGGGGCTTTATGGCAGAGTGGCCCGACGGAAGCCTCTCCTCAGTGTAAGACACATGAAAGCCCGCATGGAGTTTGCTAAAAAACACCTGAAGGACTCCAAGATGGTGAGAAATAAGATTCTCTGGTCTGATGAGACCAAAATAGAACTTTTTGGCCTTAATTCTAAGCGGTATGTGTGGAGAAAACCAGGCACTGCTCATCACCTGTCCAATACAGTCCCAACAGTGAAGCATGGTGGTGGCAGCATCA
>NC_138771.1:31792433-31822433 GCF_965119305.1 Pelophylax lessonae | reverse complement strand
ACGCTGTACCAAAACAACATGTATATCATTTTTTTTTTTTTCACACAAATTGAGCTTGCATTTGGTGGTATTTGATCACCACTCTTTTTTTTTTTTTTTTTTTTTTAATAAATGAGAATTTTGAGAAAAACAAAACAAAAAACAAACAACAATAAAGAGTAACTCCAATTTTGTTAACCTCCCTGGCGGTATGATTATGTCAGGAATTACATACCAAAAGCGGTACAATTCTTTTCATGGAAATTTGGCGTTATGTATTATAGGCCTACAATTCTTAGTAATTACTGACTTAAACCTGACCAAAACAAGACTCTAGTAGACATCCCAGATGTGATAAATTTGAAACACAAACGCATGAATTATAATCGAATCAATAATATAATTTTATTATTTAATATATAATATATATAATAAAATTATATTATTGATTCGATTATAATTCATGCATTATATATATACATATATATATATACATATATATATATATATATATATATATATATATATATATATATATATATATATATATGTAATATATAATGCATGAATTATAATTAAATCAATAATATAATGTTATATATATATATATATATATATATATATATATATATATATATATATATATATATATGTGTGTGTGTGTGTGCATATATATATATATATATATATATATATATATATATATATATACACATATATACATATATATATATATATACACATATATACATATATATATATATATATATATATATGCATATATATACCGGTATATATATATATATATATGCATATATATATATATATATATATATATATATATATATATATATATATATATATATATATATAAAATATAAAATGTGTTATGTTTGTGTTTTGTGCAACATTTTTTTTTTTTTTTTTGAATTTCCCTCCCTAGTTCCGCTCCCATGCAGCATTGCTGCTGCAGGGAACGGAACTAGGAAGTCATCACACCGACGGAGGACGGAGGAGCGGCGGGAATCTCGGCTGGCGGTCACAGCAATGGGAGATCATCGCTGGATCGCCAGGAGAAGGTAAGAGAACACCGTTGCGCTCTCTGCACATCCACCCCGAGCGTGACTCGGGGTTACCGATCCTGATAGAAAAAATCAACCCTGAGTCACGCTCGGGATCACCGCCAGGGAGGTTAAGAAAAATACATTCCACTCTGGGTGATCTCTGTACATTGCAGGGATTATAACATCCCGTGTTGCAGATTCCTACCTTTTGTTATTCTGAAGAAATCATTGTTTGTTGCTCTGTGCCCCTTTGCTAAGTGAGTCTAATGGGAGTGGTTTAACAATTATCAAGAGCACTTATAAGGAAAGCTGCTGGGCCGGCATCCTTTTAGGAATATCTCACCAAAAATGACATTTTTGTTGCAGGGGATGCCTAAAATCTGGCTTGTATCTTAGTGCAGACTTCTGGGAAAATTAGTGAGCCAATCACACAAGCAGGAAATGATGTTTCTGGGGGTGTGGTCAGTATACATTCTGTGTACAGAACACCTCCAGGTGGCCATATTGCATTGCATTTTCAGAAAATTACAGAGGCTACAGATTGAAAAGGAAAGGTAATTTTTAATAACATTCAATTACAAAATGATTTGTGTCGCAATTGTATACGCTATATTGTTTTTTCTTTATTTGCTATTTTTTTTCCCCAACCAAAGTGGCGTTATCCTTTAACTATTTTCTTTAGCCTAAAATGATAGTTCCCCCCCCCTCCTCTCTTTTGTTCCCTCTTCTGTATGTCAGGATGTTTCTGCATAGTATTGGTATTGATATATTTTGCAACCAAGCCAGATGAGCACTAATTCATATTTTTCATTGTTTTATTGTTGCTTATGATTAAGGCTCGGTTTCCACTGCTGCGGCTACAGAGTCGCGCTACTTCTAGCGCGACTCTGTAGTGTTCACTTGTTCGCGGCTTTCAGTGAGACTTGTCCCTCATTATAGAGGGAAGTCGCACTGAAGTCGAAACAAAAGTAGTGCACGAACTACTTTTCAAGTCGCCGCAACTCAAGTCGCGGCAGTGAAAACGGGCCAAATAGAAATGAATGGCTTTTGACTTGCTGTGCGACTTGACGTGTGTCAAGTCGCACAGCAAGTCGCAATAGTGGAAACCGAGCCTCAAACTGAAAGACACTCTTGTCACCAACATGGTTATCCCCCCATGCTCTGCTTATCTATCCATGCCTCCGTATTAGCAAAGTCGTGATTCTGTTAAGTGTGCAACCTATATATTTACTTGGAGATATACCCACTCTTTATTTGACTTTTGTTTGTTTTATGTTTTTTTTTTTTTTTTACCTTACGTAAATGGTTTTATACATACCCTCCCAGACTGTGATTGTATCATTGTATCCTGGGCGTTGGTACTTGTTGGCTATTTTCTTGTTGAAAATCAATAAAAAATATTATTTAAAAAAAATGAACAATATTTTTTACTTTCTGCTCTAAAACATTTTCAATTGGAAAATTAAAAAAAAAAATCTAATTTCTTCATAAGTTTAAGCCAAAATGTATTCTGCTACATGTTTTTGGTATTAAAAAAAAAAAAAAAAATCCCAATAAGTGTATATTACAGTAATAGGTTTGCATGAAAGTTATAGTGTCTACAAACTATGGTATATATTCTGGAATTTTTCTTATTTTTTTTCTTATTTTTTATACTACTAATGTCGGTGATCATCAACTTATAGTGAGACTGTGATAGTGGGGTGGGCAATCTGACACGAACTGACACTGGCTGAGAGGTGTTCTAACTGATATCACCGGTGACACTAATACAGTCATTAGGGATAATATTGTGCACTGTCACTGTACTAATGACATTGGCTGAGAAGGGATTAACATCTCAGGATAATTAAGGGGTTAGGACTGGAGTGTGCCTAACAATTGTTAAAGGAGTTGTAAATTCAGAAGGTTTTTTTATCTTCATGCATTCTGTGTGCAGCAGCCCCTCCTTCTCCCCTCTAATACTTACCTGTGCCCCATCTCTGTATAGCAATGTCCACGTGTCCCTTGGCCACGCAGGACTCTCCCTCCTGATTGGCTGAGAGCACTGGTGTCATTGGCTCCCGCTCCTGTTAATTAAAGTCAGCTAGCCAATCAGGAAAGAGAGGGGACGGGCCGAACCACAGCTCCATTTCTGAATGGACACAGGGAGCTGTGACTCGGCTCAGGTGGCCCCATAGCAAGCTGCTTGCTGTGGGGACACTCGACAGGAGGGAGGGGCCAGGAGCACAGAAGAGGGACCGGAGAAGAGGAGGATCTGGGCTGCTCTGTGCAAAACCAACTGCACAGAGGAGGTAAGTATAACATGTTTGTTACTTAAAAAAAAAAAAATTAGACTTTACAAACACTTTAATGTGGGTAGTGTGTGCTGGGAGGGCAGGGAGAAGAAACAAACAGATCATTCCCTCTGTACAGAGCCCTGTGTGTTGGGAGGGTGGAGATTTACTAAAACTGGAGAGTGAAAAATCTGGTGCAGCTGTGCATAAAAACCAATCAGCTTCCAGGGTTTATTGTAAAAGCTTTAGGGCTCTTTCACACAGTCCGCTCCATCGGCGGGCTCCGTTTATCTCAGCGGGGGATCGATCCGCCGATCCCCCGCTGAGCAGGAGGATGACAGCTGTTCTCCACACTGTGTGCGGAGACACAGCTGTCACAGCCCCATGCATCTCTATGGGGGAATCGGATGGGAACGGGCCGTCGGTCCGTTCTCATCCGATCCCATCCGCTGGACGGATGGAAAATAGGGTTTGGGACCTGGACCAAGCACGTGCATTTCGGAAGATGAGGCGCCTGACATGCATATACTGGTTCTGGATTAATAACTTACTAAAGTGTATTAACGACTTCTGGACCGGAAGGTTTTACCCCCTTAATGACCAGGCCATTTTTTGTGATACGGCACGGCAATAATTCACCTGACATTTGTACGGTCGTGCGGCGCTGTACCCAAGTAAAACTGAGGTCCTTTTTTCCCCCCAAATAGAGCTTTCTTTTGCTGGTATTTGATCACCTCTTTAAAAATTTTTTCTATAAACAAAAAAAGCGCAACAATTAAAAAAAAAAAAAAAAAACAATATTTTTTACTTTCTGCTATAAAACACAGCCAATAAAAAAATCAAAAAAAAATCAAATGTTTTTATCATTTTAGGCCAATATGTATTCTGCTACATATTTTTGGTAAAACAAAATCCCAATAAGTGTATATTGTTTGGTTTGCGCAAAAGTTATCGCATCTACAAACTAGGAGATAGATTTATGGCATTTTAATTTATTTATTTAAATTTTTAATAGTAATGGCGGCGATCAGCGATTTTTAGCAGAACTGCGACATTGCGGCGGACAGATCGGACCCCTAACTGACATTTTTTATGCCATGGGGTGATCAAAGGGTTAAATGTGACCCTAGGGAATGCCCACTAATGGCCTGTACACACGATCCGGAAATTGGACGGCACATCGTCTGTTTTTTTTTTTTGCATGCTAGTCGCATATTGAATATGGAGAGGTTACTAAAGTTACGAATATTCTCGTACGACAGGAAAAAAATTAGGAAGTGATGTAATGTGGTGTAATGTATTTGTATTTTATTTTCAGACGACAACTGTACTGATTAAATGGAAATCGTACGATCTGGTATTGTATGAGAAACATGTTCATGCTTGTCCAATCGGATAATTTCGGATGAACCATTGTGATTGGCTCTCAAAAGTTCTGTACTAATGATCCGATTATTGTATGATTGATTCGAAAGCGGTATTTTTTGTCCGATTTTTGGATCGTGTGCATTACTGTGTGGGGGGGTGGACTCACTAGATGAACACAGAGATCCATGTTCCTAAATAGCAGGAACACAAGATCACGGTGTTCATCTCTGACAGAACAGCGGTCTGCCTTGTTTACATTGGCAGACCTCCATGTTGTCTCCATGTGCAGTGATCCCAGGGGCTGGCGGACATCGTGTCAGTTGGACCCAGTGATTGGCTCCCCCTCAGGCCAAACAGCGGGTCCAGCGGTCACCCTTGCTATTGCACGAAACGAAGAGTGTTTCACGCTGGTCCAATAGGGAGGCATGTTGGACAGTGGGAGGAAAGCTGACGAATGGTTGCATAGGCTTTTGATACAGTCCTGGTGATTGGCAGAGGGCAGGTCACCTCTGTGCATTCTGGGATACTGTATAAAAGCCAGGAGAACATGTGCTGCGGGGTCTATGGCTGGAGTGAGGGGTCCCAGAGGGAGGGGGCGGCTGCCTCCTCTGAAGACAGACACCCAAAATCTCACTTTTTAGATTTAATTCTTAATTTTCCAAAAAATTGGGACAAAAAATGACAACTTCAAAAAACTCAACATGCCTCTTAATAAATACCTCAGGCTTTCCAAAAAGAAATCATTTGGAGGTAATTTGTACTGTCCTGTCTATTTAGGGCCTCAAGAACAGGATTGATTAATTTTCAAATATAAATATCATAGTTTAGAAACCCTATAACTTTCACACAAACCAATTAATATACTCTAGTGGGATTTTTTTTTCTACCAAAGAAATGTAGCAGAATATCTTTTAGTTTAAATTCATGAAGAAATTAGATTTTAGTTGATATGTTTTATAACTGAAAGTAAAAAATATATATATATATATTTTTTTTTCAAAAATTTCAGTCTTCTTTTGTTTAAACAGCAATTATAAAAAACCCAGGTGATCAAATACCACTAAAAGAATGTTCTATTTGGTTGAAAAAAATTATATACATTTTGTTTGGATACAGTATTGCATGACAAAGCAATTACCAGTTAACCACTTGCCGACTGCTCACTGCTACGTCGCTAGCCTGTGAGGGTCTCAGGAGCGAGCGCATGCCGTCGGAGGCGCGCTCCCGCTCCCGCACAGTCACGGACCCCCCCGGTCACTCGTGATCGTCGGTGGAGAGGGAAAAAGGCAGGCGGCTAATGTAAACAAGCCGCCTGTCACTCTCCCCGGTGTATGAATGATGATCATACGGTTCTACTATGTAGAACCGTTGATCACTGTTCATACATCTCAAGCCACAGCCAATCACAGTTAGAATCACGCCCCTAGGGACACACATAACCCCTCCCTCTCAAAAAAAGTTAACCCCTTCACTGCCAGTGTAATTTTACAGTAACAGTGCATATTTATAGCACTGATTACTGTAGAAATGTCACTGGTAACCCAAAAAGTGACAAAAATGTCAGTCAAGGGTCCGATCTGTCCGCCGCAATGTTGCAGTACCGCAAAAAAAATTGCAGATCGCCGCCATTGCGCGTTAAAAAAAAACCAACAAAAATGACAAAAATCTTTCCCTTTGTTAGTAAACGCGATAACTTTTGCGCAAACCAATTAAAATACGCTTTTTGCGATTTTTTTTACCAAACATAGGTAGCATAAAACAAATTGGCCGAAAATGTTAAAAAATTTTGATTTTTACATTTTTTTGGGGGGAATTTCATATAAAAAAATGTGAAAAATATTGTTATTTTTGCAAAATTGACGCTCTTTTTTTGTTTATAGCGCATGATCAAAAAATCGCACAGGTGATCAAATACCACCAAAAGAAAGCTCTGTTTGTGGGAAAAAAAGGACGCCAAATTAGTTTAGGTACAGCATCGCATGACCGCAAAATTGTCCGTTAAAGTCACGCAGTGCCGAATCGCAAAATGCGCCCTGGTCAGGAAGGGGGTAAAATCTTCCGGGGCTTAAGTGGTTAAGTAGCGCAGTGCCGTATAGCAAATCATGGCATGGTCGTGAACGGGGTAAAACCTTCCAGAGTTCAAGTGGTTAAAATGCTAAGGGAGATCACTGTGACTTTCTGCTTTTTAGCAAATCATCATTACTGCTTGTAACGCCAATTTGAATAACTATATATAAGATGTGATTTGTAATCCAAATATTAGATTTTATCAGACCAGAGTGTGTATGCCTTAAAATATACCGGTTTTCCCTGAATGCAGGACCGCATACAATATGTAATTGTTAATGGAAGATTACAATGGTATAATGTTAGCTCAAATGATCATGCTCGTTCAATAAAGAACTGCAGTTCATTGATTAAAGTTCATTGATGAAGTGCGAATGGAGCAACATCTAGCAATGAACCCGATCTCAGTTGACATTACTGCTCTTGACATATTACCATGGCATTTTCTTTTACTGAATAAAGCCCTTAAGTGCATTTGCCCTTGTTTTATTTTGCAGTTCAGTTTTTCTGCAAATATTCTTTCTATGTGCATAAAAAAGTTGTGGGTTAAATGCATTTTTTTTTATACACAAAAACTTTTGTAGAGAAAACATTGATGGGTTTTATCTAAAATGGCACCACCCGCTGTCAAGAGGTGTACAGATTTGCAGAAGTATTATTATCATTATTATTATTATACAGGATTTATATAGCACCAACAGTTCACTCAGCGCTTTATAAAATGGAAGCATAGAAGCACAGTTACAATACGATTTAATAAAGGAGGAATCCTCTCACTTACCGTATTTGCCGGCGTATAAGACGACCCCCTAATTTTCAAGTTAAAACATAGGTTTTGGACTATACTCACCCTATAAGACTACCCCCCTTCCCGTAGCGGAGTATAAAATGTGAGGACTACTTTACATGTCCCTATTAATCTCCAAGCAGGGTAAGTACACAAACGTCCCTATTAATCTCCAAGCAGGGTAAGTACACAAACGTCCCTATTAATCTCCAAGCAGGGTAAGTACACAAACGTCCCTATTCATCTCCAAGCAGGGTAAGTACACAAAAGTCCTTTTTAATCTCCAAGCAGGTTAAGTACACAAATGTCCCCATTCATTTCCAAGCAGGGTAAGTACACAAATGTCCCTATTAATCTCCAAGCAGGTAAGTACACAAACGTCCCTATTAATCTCCAAGCAGGGTAAGTACACAAACGTCCCTATTAATCTCCAAGTAGGGTAAGTGCACAAATGTCCCTATTAATCTCCAAGCAGGGTAAGTACACAAACATCCCTATTAATCTCCAAGCAGGGTAAGTACACAAACGTCCCTATTAATCTCCAAGCAGGGTAAGTACACAAACGTTCCTATTAATCTCCAAACAGGGTAAGTACACAAGTGTCCCTATTAATCTCCAAGCAGGGTAAGTACACAAACATCCCTATTAATCTCCAAGCAGGGTAAGTACACAAACGTCCTTATTAATCTCCAAGCAGGGTAAGTACACAAACGTTCCTATAAATCTCCAAACAGGATAAGTACACAAGCGTCCCTATTAATCTCCAAGCAGGGTAAGTACACAAACGTCCCTATTAATCTCCAAGCAGGGTAAATACACAGACATCCCTATTAATCTCCAAGGTAAGTACACAGGGTGTAATCTCTCAAAGCACTGGCTGGATGTGCGGGAATACTGTACCGGTATGTACCGGAGCTTCGGCTATATACAGTATACTGCGCTGAGCCAATCACGGTGAGCGATGTATTAATTATTGAATACAAAGCCAGCTCGGATTGGTGGAGTCAGAGAGGCGGGCTGATGATGTTAATCTCTCTGACTCAGCCAATCCAAGCTGGCTTTGTATTTACCATATTTTTACGACTATAAGGCGCAACGGATTATAAGGCGCAGTATCAATGATCGACCGCTAACATGTTTTTTTCCACACATAAGGCGCACCGGGTTATAAGGGGCATTAAATGAAACAAAACTCTGATAAGTCAAACTTAATTCAACTCTTAATTCAACTCTTTCACAATAACCATAAAATGGTTTTTAACAATAACTCTCAACATTGTTTAGTGAAATACAATACAAAACAATACACTGTTTCAGCTTATTCCTCTACCACAAATCCATCAAAGTCTTCATCTTTAGTGTCTGAGTTTTAACAGTTGGGCGATTTCGGCATTAAGCACGTCCGGATCCCTCTCATCATTATCATCACTATCGGAGTCAGTCTCGTTGCTGTTACTTAGCTGTTCAGTGATAATTCCGGCCTTCCTGAAAGCTCGGATGACACTGGAGACTGATACCTTCGCCCAGGCATCCACGATCCACTGGCAGATAGTGGTGTAACTTGTTCGGCGTTGCCTCCCTGTCTTGGTGAATGTGTGTTCGCCTTCTGTCATCCAATGCTCCCACGCAACTCGCAATTTAACTTTAAATGATCTGTTGACACCAATATCTAGTGGCCGGAGTTCTTTGGATAATCCACCGGGAATGATGGCAAGCACTGAATTCGTTTTCTTCACTTGGGTTTTGACAGTATCGGTCAGATGGGCGCGCATGGAGTCACAGATCAATAGGGACGGAGATTTGTGGAAAAAGCCATCCGGTCTCTTGACGTAAACCTCTCTCAGCCACTGACTCATCGTCTCCTCGTCCATCCAGCCCTTCGGGTTAACCTTGATGATGACGCCAACCGGAAACTTTTCTTTTGGCAAAGTCTTCTGCTTAAAAATTACCATGGGTGGTAGTTTCTGGCCATTAGCCTGGCAACCGAGAACTACAGTGAAGGATGACTTCTCGTTTCCCGTAGTGCGTATAGATACCGTACTGGTCCCTGTTTTCTCGACAGTACGGTTTACGGGGATATCGAAGGTAAGGGGGACCTCGTCCATGTTGGTGATGTGTTCTGGCCTGATCTTCTTTTCATTGATCTTGTTCTTGCAGTAGGTGCGGAAAATGGTCAGCATTTCTTCGTAATCCTTTGGCAGTTGCTGTGAGATGGTAGTTCTTGTGCGGATGGAGAGATTACGCCTTTTCATAAAACGGAAGCACCAAGAGGGACCTCCTCGAAAGTCGTTGATCTCCATGACGCGTGCTATCGCTGTTGCTTTGAGTCGAATAGAGACAGTGGAGACGCTTCTACCTGCGGTTCTCTGTTCAATAACCCACTGTTCAATTTTGTCCTCCAACTGTGGCCATCTTGCTTTGTTTCCTCGGAAACTCAGTTTGGTCTTCTTTACCTGGCGCAGGGCGTCTTCTTGCTTCCTTCACTTCCGTACAATTGATTCATTAATGTTGAATTCTCTCGCAGCTGCTCTATTTCCATGTTGTAGTGCGTGACTGATAGCATTGAGTTTGAAATACTCTTTGTAAGCATGTCTCTTAACAGGAGCCATTTTTGGGGCAGCGGGTATGCACACACCTCCTGACTACGATGGCCGTAATGCTCAATCAAAGCAGTGTAGCTTCATAGCTTACCAAGGCCATGCCAAAACATTGACAGATTTTTGAGCGCCGTGTACCACATAAATCAGTTCTAGGTCACTGGGATGAGAAGGGGAAAACACAGCCATACATTAGGCGCACTGTCGATTTGTGAGAAAATTGAAGGATTTTAAGTGCGCCTTATGGTCCGAAAAATACGGTAATTATTAATACATCATTCACCGTGATTGGCTCAGCACGGTATACTGTATGTAGCCGAAGCTACGGTACATACCGGTACAGTATGAGAGATTACACCCTGTGTACTTACCCTGCTTGGAGGTTAATAGGGACGTTTGTGTACTTACCCTGCTTGGAGATTAATAGGGACGTTTGTTTTGGGCCATGTAAAGTAGTCCTCACATTTTATACTCTGCGTATAAGACGACCCCCCTATTTTTGGGGATGTTTTTAAGGTTAAAAAGTTGTCTTATACGCCGGCAAATACGGTAATCCCATTCTGGACACATCCAATGGAGCCTCTTCTATGCCTTATAAAGCTCTTTGTGCTATTAAACCATGCTTAAGAGAATTGCTATTGCATGACACCTGGCACACTCTAAACCCTAAGGGTAGAGATTATACCTTCTTCTCCGCCCCTCACTGCCAATATACCAGACTAGATTACTTCTTTCTCACCAAAAGGGACATGTCTCCATTGACCCGATGTATATCTCCGATCACCATCCCATCTCCCTGAACCTATTCCTCCCGACCATGGCTTCTCCTCCCTCCGTATCACGTCCCAATCCCTCTCTGCTGACCGACCCTACGGCTGTTTCTACCCTACGCAAACGTCTCCACCTATACTTCCAGGAGAACAAATCTCCACCTGTTTCCCTGCTGACACAATGGGAAGCCCGCAAAGGTGTCATTGGGGGGAGATGATTGCCTTAACTGCGGCGAAACAAAAGGAAAATGAAACTCCCTTGAACAATCTTCATGCCAGAACATACGAACTGGAGAGAGCACACAAACAATCTCAGGCAGCCAAAGACCCTCATGAGCTTCCACAGCCCCAAACTGATCTTCTAGAAGAACTCAATAAGAGAACAAAACGCAAGTTTATCCTATCCCAAAAATTCTATGAGGAAACAAATCGGGGAAACTACTAGCGAGAGCCCTACAAGCTAAAAAGTAATCTGCTAATGTTCATTCCTCAACTGACGCGAAAGAATGTTCCGTAGTCTCTAACAATGCCATAGCGGACCAATTTGTCCAATATTATTCCAAACTCTATAATCCCCCCACCCCCCCCAGATCAGTCTGGTGAGGGTGTTGATAGACAAACCATGATTTCAAATTTCCTTAGTAAATACAGCCCCACACCTCTGACAACCCTGATAGCTAAAGATTTAGGGTGCCCTCTCTCTATAGAAGTAACTATAGGTGCACTCAAACAACTGGAAATGGGCAAAAGCCCAGACCCAGATGGCATGACAGTAGGATACTTCAAAACCCTCCCAGACACACTTCTACCACACTTCCTTTTGGCTTTCAACTCCCTTAGAAGTCCACATAACAGTGATCCCCTAGGCAGGCACGGACCCAACTTCAGTCACCAATTACAGACCGATTTCTCTCCTAATGCAGATCTCAAATTTTTCGCAAACATTTTAGCCAATCGCATTCTTCCTATGCTCCGAATATTAGTCTCGCTTGACCAGGTGGGCTTCATCCCTGGTAGGTAGGAAAGGGACAACACACTAAAAGCCATTAATATTCACCACTGGTGCACTTCCTTGCACTTGCCGGATATCTTTCCCTCATCGGACGTGGAGAAGGCGTTTGACAAGGCGATTAGCTTACGAGAACGAATGCTCCACTTTATCCTAGCCTTGTATTCCAATCCTACTGCCAAAGTATGAGTGAACTATCACCTGTCGGACCTAATCTCTATCTCTAATGGGACCCAGCAGGGTTTCCCATTGTCCCCTCTCATCTTTGACTTACTTATGGAACCACTGCTCCTTAGGCTGCGGTTCAACCCTGACATTAAGGGGATTACAATCGTGGGCTACACCCACAAAATTGCCGCTTTCGCTGATGACATCTTGATGTTCTTCACAGACCCTCACATCACTATCCCAAAACTATTAAAGGGTTTCCCCCTATTCAAATCATTAAACTGATAAATAAATTTTTCCAAATCCCATGCCCTCAATATCTCTTTATCACATGAGGCATTATCCCACTGTCAGGTCAACTTCCCCTTTACTTGGAAACATGATGCAATCACATATCTAGTCATCCAATTTCCTACACATTTATCAGACTTTTATGCTAAAACGTATCTATGAATCAATAATATACAATGCGATCTCTCGGACCACTTCCTTGCCAACATCTGGCCTCATGGTTACGTCCGAGCAGAGCCCTTTTTTGATAGGGATAGTTTTAGAACTCATTCCTCCCTTGCCTCACACATACTGGCCAACTCCTTCCCTTTTTGGTCCTATCTACAAATCAGACACTTTCTGAACATCCCTACTCTCACTACTATATGGTGAAGACAGAACACACCCTTTGGGACCCTGTGCACACGCATTGAACCACAAAGACATCTCATCTCAGACATGTATACAATGTACCTTTCTTTTTTTTTTTTTTATATTTCTTTATTAAAAGTTTTTGACATAGAAAATTTTAAAACAAATCACTCCATTTAAAAAAGAAGGGAATAACTTTAATCCCATAGCAACCTTTATTGGTTTACATCAGCCGTCTGCCTTTCTCCCTCTCCTCCGGGAGATCGCGAGTGGCCTGCGGACATCGGAGCCGCCGGTCACACGCGTGGGGATCCCTGTGAACAAGCGGAGGCGGGAGCGTGCCCTACAGGCTCCTGGGCGAGCGGCGCAGCCCTACGTCGGTTTGCCCAGGAGCGGATGACTGCCGCAGTAAATAGTCGTGCGGCGGTCGGCAAGTGGTTAAAGGGTAACTCCACTTTAGTGAGGAAAAAGAAAATAGCAAATAAGGAAAAAACAATATAGCGTATACAATTGCGACAAAAATCTTATTGTAATTGAATGTTATTAAAAATGTCCTTTCCTTTTCAATCTGCAGCTGTTGTAATTTTCTGATAATGCAATGCAATATAGCCACCTGGAGCTGTTCTGTACACAGAATATATACTGACCACACCCCCAGAAACATCATTTCCTGCTTGTGTGATTGGCTCACCAATTTTCCCAGAAGTCTGCACTAAGATACAAGTCAGATTTCTGGCATCCCCTGCAACTAAAATGTCATTTTTGGTAAGATACTCCCAATAGGAACACGTCTAAAGGGATGCAGGACCAGCAGCTTTCCTCATTAGTGCTCTGCAGCTGCCACAGCTGATAGATAATTATGAAACCACTCCCATTAGACCCACTCAGCACAGAACATCAGATGAACAAACAATGATTTCTTCAGAATAACAAAAGGTAGGAATCTGCAACAAAGTTTGTTAAAATCCTTGCAATGTACAGAGATCACCCAGAGGGGAATGTTTTTTTCTCAACAAAACTGGAGTTACGCTTTAAGGGCAGGGACTGATGCAAATCTACAATATATATGTAAAGCTCTGCTTAAATGAACAGCACTATATAAGTACCTGTAATTAAAAAAAAAAATCATAATAAAAGGTTTCCTCTATGGTAGAAAGGCTGGTCTAGACACATTGTTCTGATGGTCTGTCCAATATGCATATTATCAGCTCATTCATTTTTTAGAAACTGAAACAAACTGCTAACAGGTCATGTTTAGAGATCTTAGCGGTTGTCATTAAATTCTCAAAGAAAAAAAAAAAAAAAAAACGAGTTCAGACACGGAGCAGTCAGCAGGAACAACAACAGAAATGAACCCGCGCTCCGTGATATTTAACATTTACAATACGTTCAACTGTTAACACTTGTGGTCCAGACTCGTCTCCCTGCTCGAGCTGCCGGAGACAAAACTCCATCCGATTTCTGTTTAGATATTTGCTGCCCTACACATTCATTTTGTTATCATTGATATTTTGTCCTGCTGCAAAATGTCACAGAATGGCAAATGAGAGTTGTGCAGAAATTATGAGTGTTTAGATATGCAGGAAGGTAAGGGGACATGGTCTGCTCCGGGGTTATTGGAAAGCAGCATATTCATCTAAAAACCTAATAGTTATTTATCAGGGTGAAGGCGCCTAGTTTTCATGTCTAGCCCTGTGTAGGATGTGGGATACCTGCTGCTTTTTTTTATTTTATGGAAAAATACCAAAAAAAACAACAAATGTTAACATGAATGAAAAAAATGAGCGCTGGTAATATAGTGGGCTTGTGTGTATATCTTGTGATGTTAAATAAATATTTATTCAAGATAAGTGATATAAATAGTATCTGTATCAAAAATGTATAACCAATGTATAAATAGTTTATGATACCTAATAAAATGATAAAATATACCAAATAATATACGCACTGTAGTAATATATATTGTGACTTTAAATCATAAATGTGACAATGGTGATAAAATATAAATAATTAAATTACTGGATTTGCATAAAATCACAAACAGAGCTTTCTTTTGGTGGTATTTGATCACCTGTGCGATTTTTTGATCACGCGCTATAAACAATAAAAGAGCGATAATTTTGCAAAACTAACAATATTTTTCACATTTTTTTATATGAAATTCCCCAAAAAAAATGTAAAAATCAAAATTGTTTAACATTGTTGGCCAATTTGTTTTCTGCTAAATATGCTTGGTAAAAAAAAATCACAATAAGCGTATTTTGATTGGTTTGCGCAAAAGTTATTGCGTTTACTAACTAAGGGAAAGATTTTTGTCATTTTTGTTGTTTTTTTTTTAACGAGTAATGGCGGTGATCTGCGTTTTTTTTGCGGGACTAAGACATTGCGGCGGACAGATCGGACCCTTGACTGACATTTTTGACACTTTTGGGGTTACCAGTGACATTACTGCAGTAATCAGTGCTATACATATGCACTGTTACTGTAAAAATGACACTGGGAGGGAAAGGGTTAACTTTATTGGGGAAGGAGGGGTTAAGTGTGTCCCTAGGGGAGTGTTTCTAAGTGTGATTGGCTGTGGCTACTGGTGTAAGAACATAGTAGAACCGTATGATCTCCATTTTTACACAGGGTAGAATGAAAGGCGGCTTTGTTTACATTAGCCATCTGCCTTTCTCCCTTCACAGACGATCGCGAGTCACACGCATGGACTTGTTAGGGAACGAGCCGGGGCGGGAGCGCACCTCCAGGGGCGCGCGCTCGCCCGCCTCTGAACCTCCGGGGGCGTGCGCTCGCCCGCTATTGGCTCACAAGCTAGTGACAGGCTAGTGACGTACAGATACGTCACTTTGCCTGGCCGGGGCTGACCGCCGCAGTATATGTACTTGCGGCGGTCAGCAAGCGGTTAATATATAAAATTATTAGTGCAACTGGTGAAATAGTCCGTGATAGTAAATAAATAAATAAATAGAATCTTCAAAGTGCTTTTGTGCTCCAATTTTGTGCTCTTGGTAAAAGTAGGCAATTTTTGCTTCTTACCAGATCGCTTTAGGTCTCAAGGACCTAAATCGTCTTTGACCCCTTTAAAGCAAGGGTGGGGAACCTATGTTCGGGGGGACGTATGCGGCCCTCAAAGTCATTTGGTCCGGCCCCCCGTGCAGCTGAGTCTGTGTCTCCCAGCTGATCTGTCAGAATGGAGCCAATGCTTCCTGTATAGTTTCGGCTCTGTTCTGACAGTCTGAGTGAGTCACAGGCGAAGTGATATCAAATGCACTCCGCCTGTGACCAATACAGGAAACATCGCCTGTTCCTGCAGCGCGGCCCCGCTGCTAGCCAGCATTTCCCGCCAGCAGCACACACAGCAATACCAGCCAGAGCCAGCAGTACTCACAGCAGTACCAGCCAGCTGTACCCACGAGCAGTACCAACCAGCAGTACCCGTCAGCAGTTCTTTTCAAAACTTACCACCACAAAGAGTCGACTGCGCTCCAGACTGACCGACGCAGACCTGGAAAACCAGTTGCGAGTAGCAACATCATCACCAGCTAACATCACACACCTCACCAAAGAGAAGCAGTTGCAGCCATCACATTAGGGGTGAGTTAAATGTTTGACCAAATATAACAGGCACATTTTTAAGTTGATAATTTTGTACGGCTCCCGAATGATTTTATAAATACCCAAATGGCCCTTGGCAGAAAAAAGGTTCCCCACCCCTGCTTTAAAGGATGGATCAATCCTCCACCAAACTTTTCCACTCCAGGTAAGTAGTTGATGTTCTAGGGTGGATCAGGATCAGGATAGTGGTCTCAGGCAGATGTATGTAAAAATAAATGGTGGGGAAGCCAAAAAAATAGTGTAATTCCGTTTTTTATTAGAGAAATAAAATAAAAGTAAGAATTGGCTGCTTACAATGTGAAGTGCCTCGCCTGGCACTGGATGGAAGCGCTGTTTGCAATATATTCATCTAAATATGTATTCATCTAAAAGCATATTCATCTAAAAACCTAACAGTGCCTTATTATCAAGGATAAATAATACGGAGTAAAAAATTCTCTGTATTTGAGATCTGATCAGTGAAAATTACATTAACCACTTCAACACCGGGCACTGGAGAGAGAACATCCAGGGCATAAATCCAGTAGGTCTCCCTTTGGCCTGGATGTTCTCTCTCCCTCCAGGAGGCTTGAAAGAAAGAACTTGAGATCAGCACCATTCTGTAGAATACTGTAAAGTTTTGTACATGGCCCACATAATTTATTTTCTGACCAATTTTTCATTTATTCTCATCTTTTCAGGCATTTTCACTTATAACTAAACCAGATTCCACTACATAGTCATAAAACGGGCTTGTTGCTTGTCTCCAAGCCCATGGACATATACAGTAAGTTTGATGCTCTTAATACTGATTAGTATATATACTGTAGTTCTAACACCCGTACTAGACAGGTATGTCACCTTTAATTGCGTGTATTAGACTAAATACATGAACTAAAGAGTATAGGCATTGATTACTTCTCCATTTCACCTAATTTACATATATATTTCTTAATAAATAAATCTACCTAACTATAAATACATTAAGATGCCACCTTGTTTACATAATCCCTATTTTTTCTAGATTTCCCATTTTTTCCAGATCTTCTCTTTTTTATTTTTCTAATAAATTCTTATATTTATATACTGTACTGATTATAATCGTGTCTTAGAGGCAAATCCTCTCTCTGTATATATATATAAAAAAAAAAAAAAGAAAACCCTATTACCTCTCCCCCCCCCCCTTTTAATTTATACTGGATAAAATTATAAATGCAACACTTGTTTTTGCCCCTGTTTTTCATAAGCTAAATTAAACTGAAAACAGAAGTAATCAAATACTCGTTGCTTCGAGTTTCTTTGACTATAGAGATGGCCGTGGACATTTTGTCCATCGGCCATCTCTATGGCTTCAACCCCGTGGGACAGGAGAACCCAGGAAGACAGGAGGGGGACCCCTTTCTGCCACATGCAAAAGCAATCTAGCAGCTTTTTACGCCTTCTTCTGCCCCCTCATTTATCGGGACCATAATAATACAAACAATTTTGATAAAACCAAAAAGGTAAATATAAAGAAATATAATAAAATATAAGGAAAATAAAATTAAATACAAATGAAAAATATTTCATAATTATGCATCATCTTGTGGTGAAAAATATATATTGTGGATGATATTTAAACATTTGCCACCCTAGGTACATGTGAGTGACGACATGTTTTGAACAAGCCCTACTAATTAGCCGGATTATTATTTTAACAGATTTACCCAAATCTGTCCAGACGTGGCCTGGAAAGGTACACAAGCATGGGAAAAAGTAACCACAATGTATATTCTTTTGATGCTGCCACCTCTAACCCCATTGCCTTAGGCAGCCTGTCCCTTCTACATTTGCCGGGAGCTATTCTTATGTGTATCTTGTGCAACCTAGAATCGACTTCCAGCTTGAACTTCTTTGTTATTATAGTTGTTGCTCTTTGACAAGTTTTTAGTGAAAAAAAAAAAAAAATCACAGTCATACACTGACCTTGGATATTTATTTGAAAACTTGTCTAAAAAGAACCCTTTAACCTCCATGCATAGTACAAAATGGGGTTGGAGATGCTTACAGGGACAACTTTCAACAGTGATAAACAAACTCTATAAAAATACCAAAAATGAAAGTAAAAAGATGTATAAACAAGGTCAAGCACCCACTTTTCTAAAAATACTCATCTTCAAATATTTCAGTTTTTTTTTTCCAAATGTTATGAATGCTCATGAGATCATATACTATGAGAAGAAAACACAAGATATAGTAGTGTTAACCTTGTAGCTCTCCTCTAAATGACAGTTTTTTATTGAAGTCACAACAAATAACCAAACAGATCAAATTAGAAATGAGTCTTGAGAACAGACAGTGTTCTTTTTTTTCTTTCTGTGGATATGGCTGTAGGAAGAGAAAAACAAAAATTAAGAAAGAATGTTTTTCATCTTTTTTGCCCCCAAAAAGCTGGCAAAATATCATGTTGCTGTTAATAAGTTTGTACAGATGGGTGCTGGATTTTTCAATTGTTCTACCAAATGACAAATTATACTCCATAAAATGCCTTTAAAAACCAGGCATACACCCGTGATTTGGTGATTAGCTTGGACAGGAGGCTTGATGCCTAGCAGATAAATTTGGCCTTGAGATCTCAAGAGTTTGTTTTAGAACATTACTGTATGTTTTAGTGTAACATATAGTATAAATGGAATTTTCATAAATAGAAATTATTATATTATTTTACATGAATAAATGATGTAGGGATACACCTGGACTTGGCTTGTCCTTCAAAATGGGCAGCCCAGTCTTTTATTAGTTTTGGACGTTCAACGTCCTTTCTACCTTCTGAATTAGAAACATAAAAGAGTGATTGCAAAAAAGATGGCAAAAAAAAGACCAAGTGGTCCATTGAGCCTGCTTTTTTATATTTGAGATATATTTATCTATATATATTTATATTTTTTTAACTATACTTTAGATCAATAGCAGCCCATAGATGATTTGATTTTCTTTCCATCGACCACAGGTGGAAAATTGCTTGATTCCCCCATCAACACTGAGTGAATGCCTCCCTGAGCGCTATTGTGTTCTGCCAGCGGTGGGGCATAGGGAACCTTCCTGGCTGGCAGGACACAATGAATAATCGGATGTAAAAAATCCAACAGGCTGATGGTCCCCAAGTCAGTCAATGGATTGATTTGGGGACAATCAGCCTGCTCATAGATGGATTGAATCTCGGCCAGTTCAGCAGGGAATTTCAATCTGTGTATTGCCGGTATATGTTTGTCTAAAGCATGTTTGATTCTTCTTACTGTTGACTGACTCTCCGCCTAAAGTCAATTCCAAGCATTAACTACTCTTTTACTGTAAAAAAAATATATATTTTAAGGTTAGTTTTGAACCTTTCTCCAGCTAGTTTTGAGATCATGTCCCCACGTTCTAGATCTAAGCTTCTTAACCACTTAAGCCCCGGAGGATTTGGCTGCTAAACGACCAGGGGGTATTTTGCGATTCGGCACTGCGTGACTTAAATGGACAATTGCGCGGTCGTGCGACGCTGTACCTAAACTAATTTGGCGTCCTTTTTTTCCCACAAACAGAGCTTTCTTTTGGTGGTATTTGATCACCTGTGCGATTTTTTGATCATGCGCTATAAACAAAAAAAGAGCGTCAATTTTGCAAAAATAGCAATATTTTTCACATTTTTTTATATGAAATTCCCCCCCCAAAAAAATGTAAAAATCTAAATTTTTTAACATTTTCGGCCAATTTGTTTCATGCTACCTATGTTTGGTAAAAAAAATTGCAAAAAGCGTATTTTGATTGGTTTGCGCAAAAGTTATCGCGTTTACTAACAAAGGGAAAGATTTTTGTCATTTTTGTTGTTTTTTTTTTTAACGCGTAATGCCGGCGATCTGCAATTTTTTTTGCAGTACTGCGACATTGGGGCGGACAGATCGGACCCTTGACTGACATTTTTGACACTTTTGGGGTTACCAGTGACATTTCTACAGTAATCAGTGCTATACATATGCACTGTTACTGTAAAAATACACTGGTAGTGAAGGGGTTAACTTTATTTGGGAGGGAGGGGCTGTGTGTGTCCCTAGGGGCGTGCTTTCTACTGTGATTGGCTGTGGCTTGAGCTGTAAGGACACTGATCAACGGATCTACATAGTAGATCCGTGTGATCTGTGTATTTACACCGAGGAGAATGACAGGCAGCTTGTTTTCACAAGCTGCCTGACTTTCTCCCTCTCCCCCGCCGATCGCAGAGTGGCCGGCGGACATCGGGTCCGCCGGTCACACGCGCGGGGGGGTCCGTGACCACGCGGGAGCGGGAGCGCGCCTCCGGGGGCGCACGCTCGCTCCCTAGACCCTCACAAGCAAGCGACGTAGACCTACGTCAGTTTGCCTGTGAGGGGCTGACCGCCGACGTAGATAGTCGTGCGGCGGTCGGCAAGTGGTTAATGAAATTACTGCCCTCTTGAACCCTATTCACACTCTTAATTTATTTAAAGGTTTTAGTTATGTCCTCCCTTTCTCTTCTTTCCTCCAGACTTTCTATTAGAGTTGGGCCTAACAGAACTAGCAGCAGAACTCCCCAGCAGGGGAAAAATTCTAACCCGAATGGCGAACCCTATTGAAGTCTATGGGAGCCGAACAGGAAAAATCAATAGTGCCCATTTTGAAGGCTTATATGCAAGTAATTGGCCATAAAAGAGGTATGGGGGTCTGGGTACTGCCCTGGGGGAAATGTATCAATGCAAACATTTTTTCTCAAAACAATCATTTTTTTTCAGGAACAGTAATTTTATTGATGCCTAAAGTCCAACAATAAAAATGAAAGCTTCCTTTAAATATAGTGCCTGGGGGGTCCCCTTAGTCTGCCTGTTAGGTGGCGCATCTGCAGCATGCACAGAACATGCTGCAGCAAAAATTTAATTTCTAAAGAAAAAAAAAGCGAGTCAATTCACATTTAAATTGACTCGTTGTTGCAATTGCTGACACCCAGCTATTAAAAAATTTAAGACAAAAAAAACATTGTGCCCCCCCCCCCTAAAATCTATACCAGACTCTTATCCGAACATGCAGCCTGGCAGGTAAGAAAAGGGGGGAGCGGAATGATTGAGCACCTCCCCCCTCCTGAACCATACCAGGCCACATGCCCTTAACATGATGGGGGAGTGGGTGCTTTAGGGCAGGGTGTCTTAGAGCTCTGCTGCCCCATCCCAAAGCATATTGTCCCCATGTTCATGGAGACAAGTGTCTCTTCCCAACAACCCTGGGCTGTGGTTGTTGGGGCTTATCGTAATCTGGAAGCCCCCTTCAAAAATTGGGCCCCCAGAACCTGCCCCCCCTCTGTTATTTGAATGGGTATGGATATGAGGTACATAGTAATGATAACTAAAGATCTATATAGAGGAATCAGGACCTCCTTCCTTCTGTTAGTGATGCATCCTAGAATTCGATTCACTGCTTGACCACACTGTGTGCATTGTGCAGGGAATGAACAAAATGTTGGAAGATGTCTATTGGCACTTTTCCACTGCAAGTACCGGCTCGGCTCTACTCGGCCCTGCTTGGCCCTGCTTGGCCCGGTTTGCTTTTCCACTGCTGGTACCGCATGGTACGGTGTTGGAACGGTTCGGTACGGTACGGTATGGTTTGCTTTTCCACTAAAGTAGTACTAAAGTTAAGTGGGTGGGATAACAACGGGGTGGGTGGGATTCTCTGACCAATCAGTGGCTAGTAGTGACTGCATGCAAAGGATTGTGGGATATGGTACCGGGTATGGTACCTCTTAGAACCACAATCGAGTAGGTACTGTTTTTTAGAGCCGTACCGTTCGGTTCCATGCAGTGGAAAAGCGCCGCCGTACCGTACCGTACCGAACCGTTCCTACACCATACCATGCGGTACCAGGAGTGGAAAAGCACAAAAGCGAGCCAAACCGTTTGGTTCCATGCAGTGGAAAAGCGCCATATATGTCCTATATCTGCAGTTATGTGATGTTCCAGACCTGAGTATTTTAATTTTTTTTTTTTTTTTATATAGAGAATGAGGGGTCCATTTTTGGGTCCAGGTCACTGAGAGGGTGTCCACATCCTAAAAGCACAGAAGTGAGGTTCTCTCAGGATCTGGAAGAGGAGTTCAGCGGTGATATCAGTAGGGAAGCTTCATAATGGAACATCAAAAATTTGCGGTTTTGAGGTTCATCTATTTGAAGGTTATCCAACTATTCAACCAACACCAATCTGTACACTAGCTCTTCAGCCACACGACACCATCTCATAGTCATTTCCATCACAACTGCAGATAGCAAATGAGCTATAATTTCACACAATTATGTTAAGAGAAACCTGAAAGCCGTCATTGTTGACCTTCTTCTAAAATACTGATTGTCTGGCAGTAATAATGTGTCTCACTTTTCCATATATTTTCAACTATTGACTTAGAGCAAGCAAACAGAAAATTAGGTCAGAACATGCTTGTTCCAGGTCAGTGTTGCAGAAAGAACCAATCCATTAGCATGACAGCCAGGCAACTAGCATCAACAGCATTAGCAAAGCCAGCCTCCAAGTGAGGTCTTTCTGTGGGTGTCCACATCAGAGGGCACCCACGTGAGTGCTGAGGTTCTCTCAGGATCCAGAAGAGGAGTCTCAATGGTGACTTCAGTAAAAGGGAAGCTTTATAGTGGAACATCTATAAATTTGAAGTTTTGAGGTTCAGCTCTACTGGTGCCCTTGTTTTTTTTCCAAAATGAGCAAAAGAAACAGTTGATTTTTGTGGGCACATCATGGTTGGATTACTGGTCCCCTGCACCAGGAAACGATGCTGGCAAGCCAAATGGTGGCCAAAAATGTGGTTGCTTATAGGTGGGCTTCAGCACAAGAGACATACAATTATTGACGTAATATATTGTTTTAAAAAGAATATATATATATATTTTTTTAACATCTCAGTGTTTCTGATCTCCTCTTCAGCCTCTTTCGGCAACTTCCTGACTACCTGCATATGCTTCAGTTTCAAATTTCTTTGGACTAGCTTCTACTATGGTAGCATGAGCCATGGTTTTCCTATGTGTTTCAGCTTCACCCTTGTAATCTTTATCTGGGGAGCATGTAACAGGCTCAACTATCACTCTATAACAGGAAGTGACTAAACCAGGACATTCATGTCACCATCAACAGATATTCTTTTTCATAAAAGCTGCAGATTTACATCACTTTGAAGCAGCAGACATGATATACTAAAGACAAATAGAGTGTTCGCTTTGCAAGGGAAGTTGCAATTTGCAAACTTGTTTGAAAGAATTACTGTTTTATTGTAACCAGGGCAGCCATTAGAAATTTCCCCTTCCACAGTTTTAGGCCTGCCCCCCTCCCTCTCGGGCCTGACCTGACCACCAACATTCCCCAGGACCCACTTACCATGTCGTCATCCTCCTCCAGTCCCATGTCCTCCTTCATCCCATGTCCTCCAATCCCATCTCCTCCATCCCAGTAAAATAAAGGTGAACGTTTCTAGTAAATGGCGGGGCCTACAGCTGTGTGAGGGCTAGTGAGGGGCAGGACCCCTAGTCTGCCAGGGAACGGCGGAGCTTACAATTGAATGGTATTGCGAGGACAGGTGCCTACCCTACAGTTTGGGGCCCCTCGGGATGCCTGGGCCCCCTACATGTGTATGGGCTGTACCCCCCTGATGGCGGCCCTGATTGTAACATATAATACAAGTAGGATTTTAATAAATATGAATTATTATATGAGTTTGCATAAATAAATGATTTATGGAAATGTCCTAAATCATACACAGTTTCCTTCAAAATTCAGATTTTCATATAGCTTGAATATGGGCCAACTTGAGTTATGACTTGGTCCATATTCAAGCTTAGTAAATGAGGTGAAGCTCTGCTGACATCTATAATCCAATCAGGTGCAAGCAAAAATGTGTTTTTTTGTTGTTCTTGCATGTAACTGCATATTCTTCCCAAAGTGATACTTTACTACAGCCCTCAAATTTTCCACTCACCTGCTCGCATTTTGCGAGTGGAAAATGATTGAGGACGAGTGTTGGGCTGCCTCGGGAGCTGTTCTCCCAGTGATCGCACAGGGGAAGAGAGAGGAGAGGAAGAGGAAAGCCAGCCGGATAATTACAGAGCAGGGATCACCCCGTTGTAACAGCTTTCATTTGAATTGCTGGGCACTTGCTGTCACACACAGCCCCGCCTCCTGGCCTGGCTCCTTTGATAGACAAAACACTGGTCCAAAACACTGCCGGGACGTGTGACGTCTATCATAGTAGCCAATCCAAGGGGCGGGACTGTGTGTGATGGTGAGCGCCCAGCAATTCAAATGAAATCTGTTACAGCGGGGCAATCCCCGCTCTGTGATTATCTGGCCAGCTTTCCTCTTCCTCTCCTCCTTCTTCCCCTGCATTGGTCAGGCTGCATTAATGGGCACAGGTGAGGTTGCATTGACAGGCGCAGGTGAGGTTGCATTGATGGGCAAAGGTGAGGTTGCATTGATGGGCACAGGTGGGGCTGCATTGAGGGCACACCTTAGGCTGCATTAATGAGCACAGGTGAGGCAGCATTGATGGGCACAGGTGAGGTGGCATTGATGGACACTGGTGAGACTGCATTCATGGTCACTGGAGAGGGGGCATTGATGGGTACAGGTGAGGCTGCATTGATGGGCACAAATGAGGCTGAATTGATGGGCAACATCAGACTGCATTAACCTCCCTGGTGGTATTCCTGAGTGTGGCTTGGGGTGGAATTTCAGTGCCATTAGCGGTAACCCCGAGCCACACTCGGGGTACCGCCAGGGAGCATCGCTGGATCCTGGAAGAGGTTACTTACCCTGTCCCCGGGATCCCGCTAATGGCTCCTGCTGCTGCAATGGCTCCTACTACTGTCAGTCACAGGCAGTGAGCAGAGAGGAGAGAGCAGGGGGCAGGACTGAGCTACACTCTGTGTGTGAACGGACAATGTCTATTCACAGGACGCGGCTCAGGAGCGAACCTACTCAAGTGCCCCCATAGCAAGAGGCATTTTAGTCATATATTTAGGCCAAAATGTATTTAGCTACATGTCTTTGACAAAAAAATTCTCAATGAGCGTATTTTTAACCACTTTAAGACTGGAAGATTTTACCCCATTCCTGACCAGGCTATATTTTGTGATTCGGCACTGCATTACTTTAATGGACAATTGCGCAGTCGTGCGATGCTGTACCCATATTAAATTTATGTCCTTTTTTTCCCCACAAATCGAGCTTTCTTTTGGTGGTATTTGATCACCTGTGCGATTTTTAATTTTTGAAAAAAAAAGTGACAATTTTGAAAAAAAAAAAACAATATTTTTCACATTCTGATATATAATATCCCCCCCCCCCCCCATAAAATTTATAAATCAAAATTTTTTAACATTTTAGGCCAATTTGTTTTCTGCTACATATTTTTGGTAAAAAAAATCACAATAAGGGTATTTTGATTGCTTTGCGCAAAAGTTATTGCGTTTACTAACAAAGGGAAAGATTTGTCATTTTTATTGTTTATTTATTTTTTACTAGTAATGGTGGCGATCTGCGATTTTTTTTGCGGGACTGCGACATTGCGGGGGACAGATCGGACCCCTAACTGACATTTTTTGACACTTTTGGGGGGACCAGTGACATTACTACAGTAATCAGTGCTACAAATATGCACTGTTACTGTTAGATTGTAAGCTCTAATGAGCAGGGCCCTCTGATTCCTTTTGTTCCAAATTGTATTGTAACTGTAATATCTGCCCTCATTTTGTTAAGCGCTGCGCAAACTGTTGGCGCTATATAAATCCTGTATAATAATAATAATAATAATAATAATGACACTGGCAGGGAAGGGGTTAACACTGTTGGTGATCAAGGGGTTAAATGTGTGCCTCATGCTTACTGACCTGTGTGGGGGGAGGGGATTGGGTGACACAGACACAGATCGCAGGTTCAGCTATGCTGAATCTTATGATCTGTCCCTGCCGGTCACAGAGGAGATCCGCCAGCTTGTGTAATCGGAGAAGAGCGGCGTTGATCACCCCCTCTCCTCCCCTGGCCCGACTCCCGCTGTGTCTGAATACAGCGGGAGCAAGCCTCCGGTGGCACGTGCGCGCCGCCGAGAGGGAGAGGAGTCCAGCGATGCAGTAGCAGCAACGTGAGCGGTCGGCAAGTGGTTAAGCTCTGAAGAAAATTTCCTTGCAAAGTGCAACTTTTCTTGCAAAGTAAGCAGTCTTTTTTGCCTTCAGTAAGGCCTCTTTCACACTTGTGCAACTTGTCATGCAACTTTAGACATCAGATTTGCACGACATGTTTTCCAACGATACCCATTCATATATGCGCAACTTCAAAGTAGTTCATGCACTACTTTGGTCTGACTTTCATGCAACTTCAGGGCCATATACTTCAATGCTAACCCTCAGAAGTTGCATGAAAGTCATACCTAATTGTTTTACTATGCAACTTGTGTGCAACAGTTTAAGGAATAAGTCCTGCGAGCGACCCTGAGGCTCTAAATTGATCAGTTATTTGCCGCAGACACTCCACTTCTCATAATAGTGTGCTTAATTGAAATAAATATATAGTGTTGCGCAAATAAAAAATTATTAAATTAATTAATTTGTGCTTAAATTATTAAAAACCCAAAATATTTATATGTGACATAATATTAAAGTGCCAATAGTGCTAATAAAGTGGTAAATATAATATAATGTAATACTCATAGAAAAGAGAAAATATATAGATATAAAAGTCCAGTGTGTAAAGTGCAAAAAGCCAATAAACAAAGTCCAAAATGTAATCCTAAAGTGATCTGTGCTCCCAGAGAGAAGTGACCAGAGTGTCACAGTGGACAGCCAGCCGTGCACCCCCTTGTGAATGGGTGCTCACCTCAAATCCTTAAAAAGAGCGCATAGATTGTTATCCCAAAACGATCATCCATCCATATCCTTCAGGCCTCCTCTCATTCACAGTAGTTGCAGCGTCAATCAATGCAGTATATATGCAAACAAAAAGACTTGCAATAGTGTATGAAATCCTTAAACAATCAGCTTTTATTAAATAAAGTTGGATACATCTCACTCACATTTGTAGGTGCAACACATGTACTTGGACAATAGCATCAAGTAAATGTTGGAAATCCTGGTGGTATAGTGGGAGAGACTGCACAGCGCCGCCGGTCTCCACAGCGTGCGCCGATAGCTGACAGCCTCACCTAGACAATAGTGTATCGCTCTGTCCGTCCTTGCCCTTGCCCCCCCTTGTGTGCAACAGTTGTCCATTAAAACTAGTCAAAGCCAAAGTCATATCCACGTTGCACCCATCCAAATTTGCATGAAAGTTGCATCAAAGTTGCACCAAAGTTGCATCAAAGTTGTATCAAATTTGCACCAAAATTGCACTCCAAAGTCGGTGCAACCTTGGAGTCGTACAAGTGTGAAAGGGGCCTAAATCAACCCCACACTGTCCAAGTGATATATATAACACTATCGAAAAACAAACCTATCAAATGTCTACTTATTTAATGCAAACAAACAGAACCCCTCGCCTAAAGACAACTTTACCCAAAGCTGCATGTTGTAATCCACCTTGACCAAAAAAAGACCAAACAATTCTGGAAGAGAGTTAAAGCAAAGAGTGTTAAAGAACCTCCATTCTGGAACGCCTCCTGCAATTCATTAGGCACTAACACCTAAACAATGCTCTTTGTTAAGGGCGCATTGAGAACTTTCACCAGATTTAATCCTAGTGTTTCCATTACAATGAAGCTCATAGAACAAAAAAGATTTTTAATTCCTTTCAGATCATTTTATATATATTTTTTTTAAGTTTGTGTATTTTAAACTATAAAGACAACTAGCATGATTATCTTAGTTTTAAGTTCTTAGTTTTTCCTTTCCGTCTCACTTTGGCTCTCAGAAGCTCCTGAATACATCTCAAATCATCTAAACAAATCCATCCCACTTTCATGTTCCCTAACCAAATTATTTGCTTTCTACTGATGACAAAAGACAAGCACTTTGTCATTGTTTGCCGTTGAGCATTGATGGATCTACTGTTGAATGGGTATTGGGTTTTAGTTAAACACGACAGAGCAAAAGATTTATAGGCAATGGTCACAGGAGTTGTCTGAATGGCCCAAGAACGGTTGGGTGGTCAAATGTGTAAGCGGCATTCTCCACTGGTAAATAACCAGTCAGCATTTCACCTTCATTACACACAGCTCTGAAAGCAGAGTATTGGGAGGTCTATAATGACTTTCTATGTAAATAACAAGCAGTGTGGATCTGTCCTCTGTCAGGGATACAACTCTAATGAGGATAAATTGTATTCAAATCAAGGTATGTCATTACTTTTTAATTTGCTGCTTTCAAAGGGGGGCTCTTCTCTCTGCAAAAGGATTTTCTGTTGAGAAACGGGATAGCAAATTCATGTGCGTAGCAGTGCCTATAATACGCTTCTTTTATAATATATTTTCTCCTTAAAAAATAAAAAATAAATCTTGTGATAATTAATATTACTACACTTCCATTTTTATATAAAACTTTGCAGGGGTATCGAAGGAGTACAACTGGATTTCATAGGTAACCTTTAAACTTCTTCTTTTGTTCATTCACTTCTAGGGTTGATAAAATTTGGAGAATCCTATACTCCTGAGATTATACCCCTTCTAGGGGGGAAGATGGGGTATTCGATGTTTAGTACAACAAGCAGTAATGGGTAACACTCTATGTAGTATAGTCATGTGACTATGGCTACATGTAGACTATTTGGTTGTACTGTGAAAGTAACTCATTCTTATGTCAAATCCTGATGTAAACCTTTAAATAAAGAATTTAAAAAAAAGAAGGAGAATTATATAGCCTTGAGGTTACACCTCTTCTAGGGGGGGGGGGGTCGCCCCCCCCCCCCCTAGAAGCCTATAGGTAGCCTATTTGGTTGTACAGTGAAAGTAACTCATTCTTATGTCAAATCCCGATGTAAACCTTTAAATAAGGATTAAAAAAAAAAAAAAGAAGGAGAATTATATAGCCTTGAGGGTATACCCCTTCTAGGGGGAGCAAGATGTGGTACTTGATGTTTAGTACAATAAGCAGTATTGGGTAATACTCTATGTAGTATAGTCATGTGACTATTGCTTTATGTAGCCTATTTGGTTGTACTTTGAAAGTAACTCATTCTTATGTCAAATCCTGATGTAAAGCTTTAAATAAAGAATAATTAAAAAAAAAAGAATGAGAGTTTTATAGCCTTGAGATTATACCCCTTCTAGGGGGGAAGATGGGGTACTTAATGTTTAGTACAAGTAGTAATGGGTAATACTCTATGTAGTAAAGTCATGTGACTATTGCTATAGGTAGCCTATTTGGTTGTACTGTGAAAGTAACTCATTCTTATGTCAAATCCTGATGTAAACCTTTAAATAAAGAATTAAAAAAAAGAAGGGGAATTATATAGCCTTGAGTTTATACCTCTTCTGGGGGGGAAGATGGGGTACTTGATGTTTAGTACAACAAGCAGTAATGGGTAATACTCTATGTAGTATAGTCATGTGACTATTGCTATATATGTAGACTATTTGGTTGTACTTTGAAAGTAACTATTTGTTATGTCAAATCCTGATGTAAACCTCTAAATAAAGAATAAAAAAAAAAAGAATTGTATTGCCTTGAGGTTATA